>NW_027611795.1:0-211079 GCF_964261635.1 Lissotriton helveticus
ATCAGAAGACAGATCCAAGAGATCACAGGAAAAGGCAAAGATTCGGGCTTCCTGAGTCCAAAGGAATATGAGTACTTGAATGTTGCGCAGCCAAGAATTCCAACAATTTACACGCTACCGAAGATTCATAAGAACATGACAAAACCACCTGGACGCCCCATTGTATCGGGTTGTGGTTCCCTGTTGGAACCCCTATGTAAATACATAGACACCTTTTTGAAACCGCTAGCAGCTGGGACCCCCACCTATGTCCGGGATACCATGCAAATCATCAATCAAGTAGATGACATTGCATTTGACCAAGACAAACAACTGCTGGTAACACTTGATATAGTGTCACAATATACGAGCATCCCCCAAGACCCGGCACTGGAAATAATGAGAAAGGCACTAGATAGAAGAATCCAACCAACTCAGGTACCAACGGACTTCATCATTGAGCTCTTGGAGGTGGCAATGAAGAAAAACTTTTTCGTATTTCAGGATGAATTCTTTTTCCAGAGCAAGGGAGTAGCAATGGGGGCAGCCTTCGCTCGTGACCTAGCCATACTGTATATGGCAGAATATGAACGGGACTACATCCTAACAACTAGAAATCCATATGAAAGCAACATTTGGATGTGGAGACGGTATATCGATGATGTGCTGATGCTGTGGACTGGAAATGAAGTGGAACTGAACACGTTCTTCACATGGCTGAATACTCAATCTCAAGACATCCAATTCACTATGAGCATGAGCAGGACCTCTATTGACTTTCTAGACATTAGCATTAAAGTCCTAAATGGCCACCTTCACACAACTCTATTTCGGAAACCCACTGAAAGAAACAGCCTCTTACGGTACTCGAGCCATCACACGAGAAGTCTACGTGACAATCTACCGTTTGGCCAGTTCCTCCGAGTGAGGAGAAATTGCTCGCTTAAAGAAGACTATTTCTTGGAGTCAGACCTCCTGATCAGAAGACTGATGGAAAGAGGATACCCGAGACGACTAGTGACAAGGGCGAGAAAGAGGGCATGGTTCAGCCCAAGGGAAGATCTGCTCAGACCTAGAGAACGCCTCGCCGATCCAGACAGGATTATCTGTGTCACTACATTCTGCACAAAAAGTAACCTGATTAAGAAGGCAGTTAATAAACATTGGAATATGGTATCAGATGTCATTGACCATGAACAACTGACTTATGGCTCCTGTCGATTGAAGAACCTAAATACCCCAAAGGCGCAAGTCTCAACTGAGGTGGGACATCATCGAAACGCCTGTATATATATGTGCTCACTGTCACTGTTTTTATTGTCCTGATGAAGACCCTAAACTGAGGAATCACCCGCCCTTACCATAGGGGTCGAAACGTCGACAACACCACCTCTATACATACACGCCGCAGCAAAATTTGCCATATATGGCCCCCGTGTATAGTGTATATAGGGAACCATTTTGATCTATTATTGACTAGAAATGTTCTCAGATTGAGATAGAATTGTTTACAGGACACAATTCCTTTTCTTTGTCCCTCAATCTATTCCAACCACACCCTATCCTACTGAAACCCCCCCCTTCTTCTGACAATCACCGAGCACTGTTTTGTTTGAAGACTTTAGAAATTGCATTGTATTGTATGAAATGAAATATAATACCTGTGAAACTACTGGATATCATTGCCCACAGCTGAATTAAATTCAGTTTCAATGTTACTTGATTCGTGTGTGTACCTTTATAATCTAATGATGAAATTTACAATAGAATATGTTATGTAACCGACCACCTTTTTTGTAACTATATGTTTTAATTTGCAGGTCGCCTAGGCGCCATTTAGCTATTATCTTTTGCTGGTACTTCCCACAGATGACTATCTTGGTCTTCTCCTGGTTCACCATGAGGTTGTTCTTTTGATTATAAGTGTTGAGAGCATTTAGGGCTTGCTGTAGACCAGTCCGCGTGTGATCCATTATTACAATGTCGTTGGCGTACTGAAGGATTTGGAGCCACACTTTCCCCAGCCTTGGTGTTAGTAAACATGCGCCTTCCAAGGCTTTCCCCAGGTCTTCAGTGTAAAGATTGAAGAGAAGTGGGGCGTGGACACAGCCTTGTTTCAGGCCATTATTGGTTAGCACCGTGACTGTTACAGTGGATTGGTTGGTCTTTATGCGGTCCCAGGTCCCCTGATGTAGTGCTGTTATTGCCTTTAATAGCTGTTGGGGTATTCCCCAGGAGCCTTGATTTTCCCACAGTTTCCCTTGATCTAACCGGTCAAATGCTGTGCTGTAGCCCACAAAACAGCAGAAGAGAGGTGATTGTACTGACTGTGTAGCTCGGTGTGACAGGTGACCCAGAACTAAAATGTTATCCATAGTGGAGCTTTCAGGCCTAAAACCAGATTGAAAGAGGGGAAGGATGTTATTGACTTTTGCCCAGGCTTCTAGTTCTTTCAGTAATGTTCTTGCATACGTCTTTGCTTCTATGTCTAATAGAGCAATAAGGCAGTAGTTTTCTGGTTTCATGCTGTCCCTTTTTTTTATAAATGGGGAAGAGAATGGAACCTTTCCATGACGATGGAATTATTGAAGTGGCATGAGCATACTTGAAGAGTGGTGTAAGCTGTCCTGCCCAATATGCACGTGAGGCTTGATATACTGATGTGGGGACCCCATTGGGTCCTGGGGCACCATCTGTCTTCATTTTTTTGATTAGGTCGGTTACCTCAGCCTCTGTAATGTTAGATATTTTAAGGACCTGGTATGTTGCTGGGGAAGTTTGTTGAAGGTTGGTATATGATGTCTTCTGATGATTAAAATATAACTGTTTTGCATGTTTGACCCACTCAGCAGCTGCCACTCCATTCCCTTTTGTCTGACCGGTGTTACTGTGTTGGTTGATGTATTTCCAAAGATGAATATGTCACCTTTCCTTAACAAGGGTGAAGATTTTCAGCCATTCTGACTCAATCTTCTTAGATCATATCTATCAGACTTTCTTTCCGTGCTCCGCATGAAGAACTGGTATTGTATGTGTTTGCTGATTTTTGTTCCCTTTTCTTCTTGCCCTCAAGGCCTTTGAAAGGTTGCGTTTGGTGGAGTATAGTCCCTTGGTTTGATTTGTGGGAGGAGTTGATGGGTGTAGGTGGCCTGCATTTTGATGATTCCAAGTCCACCCCTTGGGCTTGTTTTAAATCCACTAGGACTGCTTCCCAGTGCTCCAGGAGGCGGGTGGTGCACGCTGCTGTGGGGTTTGACTCTTTGTGTGTAATCCACTCCGTAAATGTTAAGCCGAGGTTTGCAGACCATTTTATTCTGCTCAGGACTTATGGCGCTCCTCCCGGATTGAATTCCCTAATGTTTGCAGTTGTGGGGTAGCTTTCCTGTCTAATTGAAAGGCTGCCCTCAGCGGACTGTGGTCACTCTCATCACTATTGTCCACTTCAAAGTTATTAAGACATGATGCCAGGTAATCTGGAATAAAGATGTAGTCAATGGTAGACTTATCCCTGAAAGTGGGGAGTGGGAGACAGAGGGAATCCTCAGCCACTTTGATTGCGTGCATGGATACCAAGTTATGATTGTAAAAGAGACACTGTAGAAGGGCAGCCTCTGTGAAAGGTGGGGGATGGATTTGCAGATTCTCCAACTCTCGGGTGTTCAAGTCCCCAACAATAACTGGAAAGTGTGGAACACATTTTTTTAAAAGATGATCAATTTTTGTTGTCAATGTTTTTAGAGCTTGTTTTTTATCTGAAAGGCAGGGTTAACATAACAGTTGATTAACACTAGACGGGTTGGGTTGTTATTGCTTTTTTGCCCGCTGATGAGAGCCGCTTGCAGGTCTGTGGTGTTAGTTGCAATTAAAGTTGTCTTTATTCTGAAAGGTCGATTTATGAAGATTGAGAGACTGCCGGATGCTCGCCCAAAGATATTGCGTTTTGTAGCTGCGGTGTGAAGTTCATAGAAACCTGGAAAAATTAAGGGTTTGTTGGCCCAACTCTCTTGTAGGCAAAGGATAAAGTTTTCTTGAAAGTATTTGATTACCGAGTTGAACCTAAGGAGTCTTTTAAGACCAGTTACTTTTCAGGGTATAATGGATAATTGTGTGTTAATTCCAGGAATTCTGGTGCTAATCCGGTTGCAGGCAGCCTTTGTGACGTTAATAGTGTCGTGGTTATAACGGACCTTCTGGTCGGATCCGACTGCTATGTCCAGGGGTTTACATTGGCTCACAAAAGAAAACTGTCCTGTGATCAAGTGTACTTGTTATCCTATATGCATTGTAAAGTTTTGGCTTTACAGAGGAGTTGTTCCCTTGGTGGTTGCTCACTGTCCCACTTAGAACTGAGTAGACTTCATTTGTCGGCAGGGGCACTTTTAACATGCTAGGATCTTTCTCTGGTACGGGAAATGCTATATCTATTTCCCATTCTGCCATTAAAGATGATTCTCTGGTGTTAACCCTTCCCAGGTATGATGGCTCAGCCCTATCGAGGATGTGTATCACTGGGTAGGCTCAAGAACTTCACCCAGGCTAAGTCGTCCGATTGTATTTGGACCAATGTGGGGATGTGCTTAAATAAGCAAAGTATGTTCCCCGTTTAAAATGACGTAGTGGCACTTAATATGATATCTAGGGGTAAAAATTACCTTGTGGGTTGGTTTGCTTATTTGGTACTCCTTGGAAGAAGCTCTTGGTCCTATCGGACCGGGACTTGGGTTGGAGCTTGAGCCGGCGTCTCGTTGACAGACTTCTGATCTGAACATGGGGCTTTGGGATGGCAGGATTATTACCTCGTGAAACATCTGATGGTCCGAACAAAAAGGACCCTGAGGAATGCGTGCTCCCGTGGTTGGTCCTTGTTCCCTGGACGGGCATGGTTGGTTGGTATGCTCTAGCTCCAAGGTGGTTGATGAAGAAGCTGATTGGATTTTGGTTGCCGGGCCTTGTGAGCAGTGCAATTACCCCGTTCAGGGAGTTGGATAGAGTAGTGTGTCAGACACTTGTTTTGCGTCAGTTGGGATTGGTGCTGTTGATGTTGATGTTGATTTGCTTGGAACAATCGTTCTGGCAAAAATGGGATAGTTTCGAGCTTCATGGATATTGACTTGTGATGGTTGATTGCGAGTTCTTTGTAGAGAGGCAACTCTTTTAGAAGCTTTGACCTTTATCTGCTGTTTCTTTAGGTTTTTTTGCCCCTCATTGAAAGGGTCTCCTCTTGCCTGTTCTGAGTAGCAGGGTTGTCCTTGAGTTCCTTACCTGAGTGCAAGGTACAGGGACTTGGACTTGAGCTGATAGAAGGATTGATGGCCAAGGGTGAAACTTGAATACCGGGCTTCGTTAAGGGGTTGCCAGGGTTGATTATGGTCGAGTTGGTTTGAAAGCCGACCTGCATTATTGTTGGTGTGGAGCAACTGTTGTTCAACAGATTGGTGGTCCTCCCTGTTAGCCCCTTTAGCAAAGCTACCAGATCTGTTAGAATTTTGGGGAGGGTTGCCCATTTGTCGATGAGTACTGCACACGAGCAGGTACAGGATCAATTATCCTTGTTATTACTAAATTTGTTCTCTATGAGGTCCATCTTGTTGCTCAGATCCACTAGACAGTTGTGTGATGGTTGATAGAAGGTCAATTTGCAGCTCCATTTTGGTCGAATGCCAGAGTAGTGCTCTTGCCATGAATGATTTATTTAGCTGGTTGTGGGTGGTCCAGAGTCATTAATAGAGTTACTGTTTTAAGGGCTTTGACTAAGTGGGGGGGGGGGTAGCATTCATACAGCGGGTATGAAAGCTTCGAATGAGCCCTAGCACTTATTATTTTTTAAATTAAGTACCCTCATGGACGCACACACTACATGTACTAATGCAGATACCCCAACAAACATACAATCATCACAGCACACAGGGCGAAATGTATACATGTGCCCATACACACAGACCAACACATGCAGGTTCCTATATGGACAAAAAGCATATAGATATGCAATCCCACTCACAGAGTCAGACAACACACGGGCTGGAATACAGACAGATTCATAGGAGGGACAGATAAACAGGGATGATTTGGACACATGAACTCAAATGCTCCTGTGGAAATTCTTGCTGTACACATAATGCTTAGACTTTACTGCCTAGGAAGTCACATTATTCCACTACATAATATTTATGTATTATTATTTTATTATTTCCTAATTCTTATCGATTCTTCTAAGAGATGTTCAGTATATGAAAACCCAAACTCGTGCACCTTCTCTCTCGGTCTTTTCCTTAAGTTAAACAAGACATAGGAACAGAGGTATATCTTTGCATGTTGAATGTTTGCGCAAACGCTTTATTTCAGAATCTAGAATCGAAGTCTTCCGTTACTCAGATACAGAGGTTAGAGGTGGATAGAGCAGTTTTTCCACTATTTTATATACTAATACATCTCAACTGGAAGCATCCTTTTATAGCCTATATAGAAAACCCAGTAGTCTTAGAAGCAGCTTAAAGTTTCAAATATTTGTGCACAGCTTAAATAGTTCGCCCATTTACAGAAAATATCACCTGACAGTTCACGTTCGCAAAAAAAAAGCAATACATTATTTGTATTTGTTATTTTATTATATCTTTAATTAACACTTGGAATTCTCCAATTCTTTCACTATTTTCCAATAGATACATGAATCTCATGATTTACAATCACCGAAGATCACAAAATATAACAAAATAGATTAAATAGATACTTTCATAAATAGCTATGTACACAATCTTCTTACTCCTGCGCCCGTCTTTAGTCAGAGAGCTGAGCTTTAAGTTGTACGTTCTCTGCACCCTCATTTAGAACATTCAAAACCAAATCAAACCAGCAGGAATATCCGGAATAAATTAAGGTAACATGGTTACCGCCAATGTAGTTCGAGGCCTCACTACAAGTACTGTGATGGTTACAATGCAATGCGCTATTGGAGTCTACTATTCTGTACTAGACGTTCTACCACTGAGCGTGCAGGTAAGCTTCCTCTATATAAATGAGTGGATTGACTAGTTAAAATAGACTTTAATTCATTGGAATTATCTCTCTTATAGGTTATAAAAAGTCAAATACAAGTGTCATCGCACTAAAAAGTGTTAAACTCTCAATACAATATATTCATGTCTTCTTTATAAATAACGTAGAAATGCAAAGGCTGTAAACTTTACAAAAATGGAATGTAGGCCAACTAAATAAAATGTTTTTTCAGATTACCTTCTCATAAATTTGAATGTAACATTTTTCTTTGGTTGGTTTGAAAGGTAAGACGGATTGCGGTTTTGATGTCCTTCTTGAAGGACAGACAGGAATAGCCAGGCCTTCAGTACACTGCAGAATACTCTCAGTGAAGAGTACACCTTCTGCCTGGTGGGAGAGGCAAATTGTGTGAGGTTTGCAAGAAAAGGCACAACACTAGCTGCCATGCTGTGTTTGTTTGTTTGTTTTTCCGTTGAAAAAGTTCTTCATTGATATTTTTGTTTAGTTCACGGAGGAAACATATATCATACAGATAAATGCTGCGTTTGTGAAATGTTGATTTATCAGTACGTCACCTCTAGGAATGTGATATGGGATATACTGGTGGAGAATCATATATTTTTTTTATAATCTTATTTCAAATTTTTTTCTACAGTTTCCACAGAGGTTAAAGAGAGAGGTTCATTTACATCGTCATCTTACTTAAAACTAATTGAGTTTGTATGTGGATCGAGAAATGAGGCAAAGAACATTCATTGCGACCCCTTAGATCTCGGCCTTTCCATAGAATTTCATATTCATACAGTGGGTGATACCCACCTGTACTTCGGCCTAAGGTAAAGAGCTCATGTGTTTAATCGCTACTAACTCCACATCAGCTTCGCAAAGTGTACAATCCAATTGTGACCTTCGAACCTGCTCAAGGATCGGGCCGCTCCCGCCGCCACAGCACCACCCGTGCGTGCTTCCCCCGCTGTTGCCTCGTGGTTCCCCTTGCACCCCCCCTCCTCCCCCTCTTGCTTCTGTGTACTTCCCGCCGCCCCACCCGTGGCCACGCCCCCTTGCCACCCCGCTCCTGACTCCCAGCTGCTCCTCCCTCCCTCCTCCCCTCTTAAGGTGGCTGCTGGCAGCTAGACAGGGTGACCTTCGACCCTGCTCAATGATCGGGCCACTCCCACCGCCACAGCACCACCCGTGCGTGCTTCCCCCACTGCTGCTGCCGCTCTGACCTGGGTTCAAGCCACCTGTGCCCAGATCTGCCCTGCGGTCTGCTGCCTACGTAACTTACCTTACTGCTGCTACATTTTCGTTTCTGCCACTTGTTTTGCCGTACTCTGCTTGTTTTCCTTTTGTTTTCTTCTTGCCTCTGTTGCCTCGTGGTCCCCCTTGCACCCTCCTCAGCCCCCCCTCGTGCTTCTGTGTCCACTTCCGCCGCCCCACCCTTGGCCATGCCCCCTCGCCACCCCGCTCCCGCCTCCCAGCTGCTCCTCCCTTCTGCCTCGCCTCTAATGGCGACCACTGCCCGGACGCGCAGCGGACGTGCTGATTCCACTCCAAAGGCAAGCCCGTCTGCGCCTAGACCACGTCCAGTCCCAGGACCCCTGGACCCCGAAGCCGACGCAAGACCGGACTGCACTTCGACTCCAGCACCCTCCACGCACTCAACGCCGGGCGAGATCACTCCTGCTACCAGGCCTCCCCGAAGCAGACCCAGGGGCCCTTCACCTGCCGTAACTGCAGTTTCACCAGCATCCGGCCCACCAAACCATCAACCAGGGAGCCCAACCACCTCCGATGCATCCTCCTCAACACCCGCTCCGCTCGCAAGCATGCCATTGAACTCTGGGCCCTCCTAGACTCAACCACCCCGGATGTTGCCTTCCTGACGGAGACCTGGATGAACGCCACCTTGGCACCAGACATCGCCACAGCCATCCCGGAGGGCTACAAGATCTCCCGCAGAGACCGCACCAGCGGAGTGGGAGGAGGAATCACCATCATCCACAAAAACACCCTCAGAGTTTCGACCAACACCGACGACACTGTAGTATTCTCAGTGTTACAGACACCCTCACCACCGCCGAGCAAATGCACTTCCAGATTCACACCGACCCCAACACCACCCTCAGAGGAACACTCGTCTACAGACCACCCGGACCACGACGACAGTTTAGTGGCACCATCGCCGACCTCATCAGCACCCACGCCCTCGCCTCCACGGACTACATCCTCCTCGGGGACCTGAACTTCCAACTCAAGGACAACAACGAAACCAACTCCATCGCCCTGATCGACAATCTCGCTAACCTCGGACTCAAACAGCTCGTGACGACACCCACCCACGCTGCCGGACACACACTGGACCCCATCTTCTCCGCAAGTTCCCATGTCTCCTTCAACCACACCACCGAAACCCACTGGACCGACCACAGATGTGTCTACTTCACCTTCAGGAAAAGCACCACACACCACCGCACCCAACAGTGGCCGTGCTGCCGTTGGGGCAAAATCACAGAGGACCAACTGACCACCACCCTCGCCCTGAGACCACCCGCCGACCCCAACACCGCCGCCATCAACCTCAAACAGTGGATCAACGACTGCGCAGACACCCTCGCCCCACTCAAGCCCTCCACAACCAATCACACCAACAAGAGAGCCGCATGGTTCACCGAAGACCTCCAGACCTCCAAGCACACCTGTCGGAAGCTGGAAAAGAAATGGCTCCGCAACCGCACACCAGACAGCCACAAAGCCCACAAGAACGCCACCTGCAGACACCACCAACTCATCAGGAACGCCTTCAAGGACCGCCTAGATAACAACGTGCACAACTCCAAAGAGCTCTTCAGCATCGTGAAAGAACTCTCCAACCCCAGCTCTAACACCAACGACATCCCATCTTCACAAGATCTGTGTGACTCACTAGCCACCTTTTTTCACCGCAAGATCACCGACATCCACGACAGCTTCAACACCCACACCCCCAATCCAACAACCACCCCCGCAACCTCCACCCGCACCATTCGACTGACCACCTGGTCCAATGTCAGCGACTAAGACACCATCAAGACCATGAACTCCATCCACTCCGGATGCCCTTCAGACCCTTGCCCCCATCATGTCTTCAACAAAGCCAGCACAGCCATAGCACCCCACCTCCGGAAAACAATCTCCTTCGAGACAGCAACCTTCCCGGAAAGCTGGAAGCATGCCGAGATCAACGCCCTACTGAAGAAACCCAAGGCGGACCCCAAGGACCTCAAGAACTTCCGGCCTATCTCCCTGCTCCCCTTCCCAGCGAAAGTCACAGAGAAGATTGTCAACAGGCAGCTGACCCGCTACCTCGAAGACAACAACATCCTGGACCCATCACAGTCCGGATTCCGCAGCAACCACAGCACCGAGACCGCCCTCATCGCCGCCACCGATGACATCAGTATCCTGATGGACAAAGGAGAAACAGCCGCCCTCATCCTCTTGGACCTATCAGCAGCCTTCGACATGGTCTGCCACTGCACCCTAACAGCATGCCTCCATGACGCCGGAATTCAAGAGAAGGCCCTGGCCTGGACCACATCCTTCCTCTCCGGCAGAACCCAGAGCGTCCACCTCCCACCATTCTGCTCCAAGACCACCGAGATCATCTGCGGCGTCCCACAGGGATCCTCCCTCAGCCCGACACTGTTCAACATATACATGGCACCACTCGCCCGCGTCGCACGACAAAATAACCTCAACATAATCTCCTATGCCGACGACACCCAGCTGATCATATCCCTCACCGAAGACCCCCACACCGCCAAAGCCAACCTCCACAGAGGAATGAGGGCCGTCGCTGAATGGATGAAGCACAACAAACTGAAGCTGAACTCAGACAAGACAAAGGTCCTCATCCTCGGCTCCACCCCCTCAGCCTGGGATGACTCCTGGTGGCCTACATCGCTGGGAACAGTCACAGAACCCACCGACCACGCACGCAACCTAGGGATCAGCCTCGACTCCGCCATGACCAAGCAAGTCAACGCAGTCTCCTCGTCCTGCTTCAACACCCTCTGAATGCTCCGCAGAATCTTCAAAAGGATCCCCTCCGACACGAGAAAGACGATCACCCACGCCCTCGTCACCAGCAGACTGGACTACGGGAACGCCCTCTACGCAGGAACAACAACCAAGCTCCTGAGATGGCTCCAACACATCCAGAACGCCGTGGCTCGACTGATCCTCGACGTCCCACGACGCACCCACATCACCCCCCACCTAAGAGACCTGCAATGGCTCCCCGTCAACAAGAGGATCACCTTCAAACTCCTCATCCACGCACACAAGGCCCTACACAACGCCGGACAACGACCGACTCAGCTTCTACTCCCCCACCCACAGCCTCCGCTCGGCCAGCCTCGCCCTCGCCACAGTTCCTGGCATCCGGAAAACCACCGCCCACCGGTGGCAGATCCTTCTCCTACCTCGCCGCCAAGACCTGAAACACTCTCCCTACCAACCTACGACAGACCCAGGACCCGCTCGCCTTCAGAAGACATCTCAAGACCTGGCTCTTCGATCAGTAGCAGACCCCCCCCTCAGCGCCTTGAGAGCCTCACGGGTATGTAGCGTGCTATACAAATGCTGGTGTGTTGTATTGTATTGCATCAGCTTCGCAAAGTGTACAATCCAATTGTATTGCAACAGACACAGAGATTATCTAACAAAGCAGCTATAATATAATATGTTCAGAGATGCATTATAAATGTTTCTCAGGCTGGTAAAGTTGTGTTCCTCAGACGGCTGTGCACCCGTGAACAGAAACAAATAAAAACAGCTATCGAAAATGGACTTTTGGCACATAGTTATCGGTCTGTACAGTTTTTGTAGCCATCGATATCAACCGAAAATAAAAATCCTTCATGAATGGTCATTGCAGTATGTACAGGAGGAACGCTTCTGGTGAAAAATCTGTCTGTTTACGAAGCACAGCAGCTCTTCGTCTGTGCGGATTTTTTGGTGAGCGTCCCAGTGAGGTTGGTCACCGACTCCCGATGGTCGCCTCGATCGCATCTCTTCTTCACGTCACTGAGAAATGATAATGACACATACACTGTTAGCTCTGTGCGGAGTCCATGGCATAACTGAGTTTTGTAAATCTTTTTATTGAAACTTTTCCATGATTAGCAAGACACATCAATTTCACATTTGGTACAAAGCTGAGTGGAATAAAGTGACTCCTTCTCAGCTGGAAATTCTTAAATCCAAAGGTTTATATATATGTGCCTGGTCTGCATGTTACCTATTGGGTTTAACTGGGTGGCACTTGGAGGGAATAATATGGAATGAAGGGAGGAAAGGGTAGTTCACATGACTTCACTCTTGGGGGAGTGTAGGATGTGATGCTTTGAAACTAAGGCGGTTGCTTTTCCTCTGGCTGCTCTGCCGGCTGTATCCCTTACACCTGGAAGTAAACTTAGCTTTAGAGGCATCCTTGATGTCTGTGCCATCCTTAATGCAGCACTTTTCATTGGAAATGGGCAATGATTAATTTGTGGAAAAATAAATGCTGGGGCTTTCGTCAGGAGGCAGCTTGCACCAACCCTCCTATTAGCGCCGCCCATAAAATAATTAACAACTACTAACTATAAAACCCTACATGTGGGGAGAGGATGTGGTGTATGGGCCAGAACTGCCGACTTTGGAGCTGGGGAACAAGGCTTGAGGCTCTGCTAGGATCAACATCCTGTGATTCTTGGCAAGTCACTTAATATCCCCGTGCCTAAAAAAAAAAAATGTGTCCTTAACTGGTGCTCCAATACCTTTGGGTTGAGTTTGCACTATAAGCGCCGGTGTGGACAATTAAGTGCTGGTGTAGAGCACCGGAAACCACCGGCTCAAATTAAGCACTGGTAGCATCACTTTTCATTACCTCATGCCTTTAAGTCAGTTAAAATATTGATGATTTTAAGGGTCACAGATAACACACTTATTTCAAACAGCTAACACCCTAGCATGTTTCACAAACCTCTCTAGGAATAAGTAGATTACTTAAAATAAAATTAGAATTAAAGTTATTACGTAAATTGCTTTATAATTGTGTATGGAAGATCAGGCGCAGTAGACATTCACAGCAGATAGTATCTTTTCTTTTCACAACAGGCTTTCCTTTTGAAGTCACGAACCACAAACGGTATTTTAGATACCAAAGCAAGTCATGTTTGTTTTAAATTTAGTTTGATTCTCCATGTTCCCTTTTATGTCTTTCTCCCCTCCTTTAGATAAGAACATATTACCTAAGCCAGTTTAGGTTCACAGTAGGGGCTTATAAATGTATTTTTCACTTTCTTGTAGCTTTGATTTTGTGAGGTAATGTTTTGTGAGAGTGTAATGATCACTATAGAAAACATATTTTTTATTTTTTTTAAAAGGTAACAACCATGAACAGTATTTTAGGTACTGCCTACACTGAGTACACTGTTACCCAAAGTTTTTTCCTAGGGCTTAAGGTATGAGGCAGTTATCATGCCCATCCTGGGCTCAAATGTCAGTAACTTACCCAAGGATGCAATATTAGCACCACATTTTGATTACCTGTGGTCTCAGGGGCACACACAGAATATCACCTTCATTCATAGCATCAACAGTGTCCATACTTGTGCAGCAGATGTTAAAATGTTCCTGCTAATTATTATTTGAGAAACAATAGATACACGTAAACCTACATACACACAGCGATGGATGGTGTGGCATCAAACTGGACACAAAGAAACTGAATCAGCCACCTTGCTTGGAATTACATGCTCTGCAACATGCAGCCGGATTCCAAAATATTTTTGACTGACACTATTCTCTTCCATTGGTGGTGAATTAACCCTTTCCATCCTCACGACAGAATAGTTCCCTCATGAGCCACAGTGCTTGTGTGTGCATGACAGAACCATTCTGCACAGGGGCACCAGATACCTCTGCTGTAAACAGCAGATGTATTTCCTTTTTTTTTGCCTTGGGAGGTGGGAGCTTTCCTCCCGAGGCATTTTTTCCCAGTGAAATGACGATCAGGGCCCATGGTGTGCCGACATCGTTTCACTGTATCTGAAACTGAAGTGAGCCGATCCTGCTCATGGTGCTATCTCCGCGCCCAAGCACATAGGCAGACGGGATAGGTATTGTTAGAAAGGGGAGAATCTCCCCTTTCCAATGGTACCCTTCCATTGGGGATCGCCACAGGAGAGCGATCCCCAAGCAGGGATCCACCCACTAGGCACTAGGAAGGGGGAGTGGCTCCTTGGGCAAGGGTCTTTGCCCCCCCATATTTAAATGGGCATATTCAGTCTTTCTGCACCCCCCCCCCCCGGGGGCAGGAAACATACTAGACTCAGGGATTCTTTTTTATAGTTCAGGGGTGGGGGCTGCTTAGAATGGACATGCCAATGCCCCCACCTGCCCCCCAAAACTGCTGCTGTCTTTCTGCCATCCCAGGAGGCAGCTGGGGGCAATAGCCCCTCATCTGCACCCCAGGGGGGACAGAAAGCCCACTATGCACCAGGGATTATGCTTTTTATTTTTATATATAGGGGCAGGAGCTGCCCAGAATGGGCATGCCAATTCTCTCAACCCCCAAAAAGTTGACATAGTCTTTTTGCCCTCGGCGCAGATGAGGACAATAGCCCCTTATCTGCCCCTGGGGGGGCAGAAAGCCCACTAGGCACCAGGGATTATGTTTCTACTATACCTAGGGAGGGGCTGCCCAGAATGGGCATGTCAATGCCCTCATCTCTCAAATTAGCCACAGTTTATTGGCATCCCCTGGAAGGCAGATGGGAGCAATAGCCCCTGATCTGCTCCCCGGGGAGCAGAAAGCCCACTAGGTACCAAGAGTTTTTTTTTCCTTTTTATACGTAGATATGGGGGCTTCCCATAATGCCAATGCCCCACCTCCAAACACAAATGGGACAGTCTTTCTGCCCCTCGAGGGGGCAGATGGGAGTTATTAATATCATTTTTATTGGGAGACCAAGGGGAATGCTGGGTGGTAGGACATTTGTGCCCACTTGGTGATCCTACAGAGAAATATAAGGAAAGGATTTTTTGTAGCAAAATTTGAGGTTTGCAGGGGATTCTGGGTAGGGAAACGTTGGGGGATTCACGCAAGCCACAACTCCCTGGACTCCCCAAGGTGTCTATTTTTTAGAAATGTGTTTTGGTAGGTTTCCCTAGATGGCTGCCGAGCCCGGGACCTAAAACGCAGGTGCACCCCTTGCAAAACCAGGTTGTTTTGTGATAGATGATTTTGATGTCTCCACAATATGTTTTGGGCCCTTGCCTGCCAGTTCTTGGCCTACCCACACAAACGAGGTACCATTTTTATCGGGAGACCTGGAGGAATGCTGGGTGGTAGGAAATTTGTGTCAACCCGGTGATTTCACAACTTTCCCACACAGAAATGTGAGAAATTTTTAATTTTCTTTCCAGTAAATTTGAGGTTTGCAGGGGATTCTGGGTAGGAAAACGTTGATGGATCCATGCATGTCACACCTCCCTGGACTCCCCCGGTCATCTATTTTTCAGAAATTTCAGGTATTGGTTGGTTTCCCGAGATGACCGTCGAGCCTGGGATCAAAAATGCAGGTAACTCCCACGCAAAATAAGGTCTTTTTGTAATTGATAACTTTGAAGTCTCCACAGTACATTTTGGGCCATTTCCTGTTGCAGGCATTTGGTCTACCCACACAAGTGAGGAACCATTTTTATCGGGAGACTACGAGGAATGCTGAGTTGGTGGTAGTTTGTGGCTCTCCTTAGATTCCAGAACTTTCTATCACAGAACTGTGTGGAAAATGTGTTTTTGTTGACATAGCTTGAGATTTGCAAGGAATTCTGGTTAACAGAACTTGGAGAGTGGCACACAAGTCAACCCGTCCTGTAATCTTATGGGTGTCTAGTTTTCAGAAATGTACAGGTTTGCTAGATTTCCAAAAGGAGTCAGCTGAGCTATGGCCCAAATTCCACAGGTAGGCACATTGCAAAAAAGGGGTCAGTTTTCAGTGGAAAAATGTGGTGTGTCCATGTTGCAATTTGGGCCATTTACTGTCACGGTTACTAGGCCTACCTACACAGGTGAGGTACCATTTGTATCGGGAGACTTGGAGGAATGCTGGGTGGGTGGAAGTGTGTGGCTCCCTGCAGATTCCAGAACTTTCTATCACAGACTTTTGAGGAAAATTTGTTTTTTTTACTAAGTTTGAGGTTTGCAAGGGATTCTGGGTAACAGAACCTGGTAAGAGGCACACAAATCACCTCATCTTGGATTCCCGCGGGGTGTCTTATTTTCAAATTTGTACAGGTTTTCTAGGTTTCCCTAGGTGCCGGCTAAGCTAGGGGCCCAAATCCACAGCTGGGCACATTGCAAAAAAAGGGTCAGTTTTCTGTGGAAAAGTGTGATGTGACCATGTTGAGTTTTGGCCATTTCCTGTCACGAGCACTAGGCCTACCCACACAAGTGAGGGTATATTTTTTACGGGAAACTTGGGGGAATGGTGGGTGGGTGGAGGTTTGTGGCTCCACACAGATCCCAGACCTTTCCATCATAGAAATGTGAGGGAAATGTGTTATTTGACAAGGCTTGAGCTTTGCAAGGGTTTCTGCGTAACAGAACCTAGTGAGATCCACACATGTCACTCCATCCTGGATTTCCCTGGATGTCTAGTTTTCAAAAAATGTATAGGTTTGCTAGGTTTACTTATGTGCTGGCAGAGCTAGGGTCCAAAATCCACAGCTGAGTTTATTGTGAAAAAGGGTCAGTTTCACTGGAAAATGTGATGGGTCCACGTTGCTCTTTGGACCTTTTCCTGTCATGGGTACTAGGCCTACCCACACAAGTGAGATATCATTTTTTAGGGAGACTTGCAGAAGTGCTGGGTGGGTGGAAATGTGTGGCTTCCTACAGATTCCAGAACTTTCCATCTCAGAAATATCAGGAACATGTTTGTTTTTTGGCAAAGTTTGAGGTTTGCAAGGGATTCTGGGCAACAGAACCCAGTGAGAGCCACACAAGTCACCCCATGCTGTATTCCCCTGGGTCTCTAGTTGTATAGGTTTGCTAGGTTTTCCTAGATGCCTGCTGAGCTAGAGTCCAAAATTCACAGCTAGACATATTGCAAAAAAAGGGTCAGTCTTCACTGGAAAAATTAGATGTGTCCACGTTGTGTTTCGAGCTGTTTCCTGTCGCAGGTATTAGGTCTACCCACACAAGTGAGGTGCCATTCTGTATCGAGAGACTGAGGGGAACCCAGAATATTAAAACAAGTGTTATTGCCAATTGACTTTCTATGCATTTCTGCCTTCCAAATATAAGTTAATGTTAAAAAAAAAATCATTTTGCAAAATGTCCTCTAATTCACATGCTTGTATGGCTACCCACAATTTTGGAGATGTGCAAATAACCACTGCTTTTAAACTATATTTTGTTCCCATTTTGGAATTATATAGGTTTCCCTGATACCTATTTTTCACACCATTGCAAGACACAGTTCAGTTATTGTCTCTGGGTTCCTCAGTAAACCTACAAGTCCTATATATTCCCACAACCAGAAGGTTCCAGCAGATGTAACGGTATATTGCTTTATAAAATCTGCTATATTTAGAAGAAGTTACAGGTGAAAATGTTGGCACAAATGGTTGTTTTTTCAATTCAATTTCAATATTTTTTATTTCAACTGTTAGTTTCAATAAATAAAAAACCTTGAAGGATCTACACAAATGACCCCTTGCTGAATTTATAATTTTGTCTATTTTTCTGAAATGTATAGTTTTTACTACCACTAACTGGAAGCCGGTTGAAAGCACAAAAAATAGGAAAAATAGGCTATGTCCCAGTAAAATGCCAAAACTGTGTAGAAAATGTTGGTTTTCTGACAAACGTCTGAATGTTTCTGAAAGCTGGGACAATGGAGATATTCGTTATAGGTAATGGTCGTGCACTGGGTCGATTAATCCTAATATTTAGAGTGTACTGTGCTCCTGGGAATCACTCCCTACTCAGGAGAGTGTGACCAATATTGATGTAGGTAGCAGCCCCAAGGATTCTTGGTCTGTCTCCCCAGGCACTAGGTGATTTGCTGAGCTACCAGCTAAACTTCAAACATAAATAAATGATTCTTTGCTCCTTTGTTTTTTGTATTCAAGTGCTACTTTTTATTCATACCAGATGTTCATTTCATATCAAATCATTCACTTTTGCATTTCTTAATGCATCATTATTCGTTCCATGTAGTATAGCTTCCACTACATCCATTTTATTCCCAATGCATTTCGGCGTATGTGCGCCTTCATCAGGGGATAAATCTGTAAAGCAAATAACGTATGTTCAAGTGTTTGTGTATGCCTCCACCCCCCCGGTGTGCTGTTACGCATTATCTGTTGTTTGGGCGTTACGTTATTTCTGTGTTGGCTTTCGTTTGCCAACTGCCTAGGCTGAATCATGCCAGTTATTAAAAAACCCATGGCAGCCTACAGTAATAGCCCCAAGAAAGCAACACAGTTAGCAAACGAAAGCCATCACAGAAATAACGTGGCAATGCCCAAACAACAGATAATGCGTAACAGCACACCGGGGGGGTGGAGGCATATTGTAAAGGTTTCCACAAACACTTGAACATACGCTATTTGCTTTACAGACAATGGCGATATTAGCACCACAGAAAAAGCAGCCGAAGATATGGAAAGTAGGAAGGATATGGATGACGAAGAACTGGTTCATCAAGAATTAACGAAACCTAAAAACAATGCAAGATGGTCAGGTTTTTAAGCGGTCAGTGAATTAGACATTGCAAAGATCATGTCGACCACTAAACCTAACAATCATTATAACGATCCCCTACCAGCAAAATGTTGGTCCACCTTTAACCACCTGTTAATCCCAGTTTGGTCTAAGATCATAAATGGCTCACTATCACAAGGACAAATCCCGGTCTGCCTTAAAACAGGACAAGTCACTCCTCTGTTAAAAGAAACAACAGAGAACCCTTCTGTTCCAAACAATTTCAGACCTGTAACTAACATTCCCATGTTAGCTAAAGTATTGGAAAAATGCGTCCAACAACAATTGAGTCTACACATCTCCAAATTCAACCTGCTAAATGTTTGCCAATCGGGCTTCCGTCCTAACCACAGCACAGAAACTGCCATTTTGCACATAGTAGATGACGCATTGCTGGCTCTTGACCACAATGAAACCTGCCTCTTAATCTTACTGGACCTGTCGTCGGCATTCGACACGGTGAACCACGCCAAAATCTTAGATAGATTGGAAAACAGAATGGGCCTAGAGGATACAGTCCTCAACTGGTTCAGGTCCTTTCTTGAGAACAGATCCCAAAAATTCATTGTCAACCAAAACCTTTCTGGCCCGACCAACAATACAATCGGAGTTCTACAGGGATCAACGCTTTCGCCAGCGCTATTTAATCTATACGTTGAACCACTCACGGAAATATTACAAAAAGCAAATATTGCTTTCCATATGCATGCAGATGATACTCAGTTGTACATCAAGGTCGTATCAACAGAAGAGATAAAGACAATGAACCATGCACTATCAAGAACACTCCATTGGTTAACCAAGAATCACCTGAAACTAAACCCTCAGAAAACTGAATTCCTACTTATTTCACCGCAGAAAAGCAAATTAAAAACAGCAGAATGGGTCAACCTTATCACTGCTCTAAATTGTACTCCAAAGATTGTCGATTCTACCAAATCACTGGGAATTACTCTAGATAAAAACCTGAACATGTCAACACACATCAATACAATGGCAAAAAACGCCAGATTCCATTTAAGTTACTTACGAAAACTTAAACCTTTCCTGAACAAAACAGACCTTAAAACTGCAGTTCAAGCACTGGTCATTTCAAGGATTGAATATGGATGCACTACCCTGGCAGGGCTCCCCAAAATCACAACAGCCCCATTGAAAGCCTGTCTTAATGCAGCCACAAGGCTGATTGCGGGATCCAAAAAATTTGACCATATCTCCCCTCACTTGAAAATGCTAAATTGGTTGCCTTTCGAAGCAAGAATTCATTTCAAGTTGGCATGCATCACTCACAACGCAATCCATCACAATACTCCAGGTTACCTGGCTCAAAAACTTACTCTTTCCGGAGTTAACCGACCCTCTAGGAGCAAAACAGACTTACTTCTGAAACCGGCTCGCTTCCGCAAGAAAAAGACTTATGACCGAGCATTCTCAGGAGCGGCACCAAGAATTTGGAATGCACTCCCACCAAACATCAGAAGAATCACATCCATCGCAACCTTCAAAAAGGAAGCAAAATTATTCTATATGAGCAAATTTCTCCCATAGGACTGAATGGACGACAGCTTGTCTATAAACTGATCACTTGTCGATAAACTGCTCACTTGCATTCAGTGCTCCGCTATCCGATGTTGGTACAAAGATGATCCTGTTAGTTAGATGTGCCTTGGTCATTCAAATATTGACTGTATATATGTTGATATGATATACTGAAGTGTGAAATTGTAATGACTGGTTTTTGTCCTCTTATGTTCTGGTTTTTCCACTAATGTACTCATTTTGATGAAACGCTACTGTAAAGCGCTCTGATACCCTACACTGGGTCATGTTCGCGCTTTAGAAAACATTAAATAAATAAATAAATAAATAAAACAACCCTTTGTTGATACCTTTTTCAGGAAAAAGAACAGGCATTTCTACTGCAGCACTTTTTTCACATTTTTCTGAAAACCGCCAGAAATTAGCTGTATTTTGGCCAATTTCTCTGTTTCCTCCAGGGGAACCCATAAACCCTGAGTACGTTTAGAACCTGCAAGATGTTGGGAGTAAAGGATACACATTTGGCATGGATACCTTATGTAGATAAAAGTTTACAGGGGCCTAAGCACGAACTACACCAAATAGCCCAAAAAATCGTAGCGGGGGGGAGTGGCCTACCAGCGAAGCGGTTAAGACTGGTGAAAACACCTTTTTCCAGGGTGTTAAGAAAGCACCTTTTTGGATGTGTTAATGTGTAACAAGAATGAAGGTGGTAAAGTGTAACAAGAATGTCTGCATATTTGTTTTATCACAATTTGTGTGATGAGGATATGTTGTGTTGTATTTTGTACTGCTGTGTTTTTGTGCTACATTTTTGCAATGTGACATTCGCTTTGACTCTTTTGATACACTATGCTCCGTTATGTTTTCATTGTGTTATTATGTGGTTTTCTATGTGGTATTGTGTTGTGTTATGTTGCTTCCTTTAGATATGGCAGGAAATGCTGCTGCAATGTCAGTCAAATGCAGCACATGCCTTTAAAGTTCTTGTGGCATGCAATCATATACTACTCACTTTCTAAGGTGGTAGAGTAGCATTGCTCTAGCTCTCCAACTATTTAGGACAAAAGCCAGCCCAACTCAACTTGGCACTAAAAGCACAACGATACAACACAGCATAACAATACAACACAATAAAACAATAATGTGTTATAGTGCTTTGTTTTAGTGTGTACTTTTCTTCTGCTTTGCTGTGTTGCTCGCTTTTATGCATTGGTTGTTTTTTTATTTTGCTTCTTGTTATTTTAATATGCTATACTATGTAGCAGTGAAATAAATTGTTCAGTATTACATGTTTTGGGCACATATATCAACAATAACATGCCACAAACCAACTTATATTCTGCTTATTTTCCACATTTAAACTGATTATAGTTAATGTAGGCCTGTATTTTCAAAAGGGCTGTTAGTTAATTAATTTATTTGCAAACCATGAACATTTATTTTATTGTCGAAAAGTTGAAGCAACTTTGGAAACGTTCCATGCTTATTTTTCTAATTTCTGTTGCAGAAAATAATGTGTTGTGTATGATAAGAATTTCTTAATTAAATAGAGGCCTTTTTGTTTCAACTGCAGGTGTGTTCAGCCTGGGGAAACGGCCTTTACAACGAAGCCGTTTCCCCGAAATCTTTAACCACGCATGCAGTACAACGCATGCGTGGTTACCACTAATGCCTTTACCACGCATACCTTTACTACGATGTTTGTAGTAAAGGCATATGTGGTAAAGGTAAAAATAAAAAAGGGGGGCTTGGGGGGTCTCCCCCCCAAATAAAACAACTCACCATATGTCACGTCGGCGTCAGCGTCGTTTAAGAGAAATCGGAAAAAAATGCCGTTTTCTCTTAACGACGTATGACGTCACCACGCAATTATTCGAGGAAAAGTTTATCCGTGGTAAACGAATTCCGTTGTAACGCATGCGTGGTAAAGGCATGCGTTGCAACGGAATTCATTGTATCATCATATATTCTTCAGCCTGTACACCTTAACTGCTAGTTTGGTAGATCACAGTAGAAGCCTACTTTTAAGAAAATTTTGTATATTATAACAAGGATGTGAGACTGGAATTTGATCTTTTCTGTCTTCATTTGATTCGTTGAATTTTGGGTTCTACTGAATGTGTATGTAGCATTTCAGACAGAGACCACTTTTAACTTTCTTTTTTTGCAGAGTTTTATATAGCGCGAACTAGACTCAAACCGAATCAGGTATCAGAGCGCTTTACATATTTTCCAGTTACGTTACATGAGGACACACTTTCATTGTAGGCACGGGCGGGCACATGCATCATTGTAGGATTTTGCACTTCCTAAATTGCGAAAATTAAGGAATCGCAATTTAGGAATTGCAAAATCCTATGCATCAAGCAATCCTAAAAGTTTTTAGGATTTCTTATTTTTCGGAAATTGCGATTCCTTAATTGCGAATCGCAATTAAGGAATGGCATTACATTGATTCCTATGGGCCTAGAGGCCCATAGGAATCAATGCCGTTTTGCATTTCTTTTTTTTTTTTGATGCATTGCAAGGGTGCAGGGGGGGGTCCAAAGGACCCCCCCTGCACCCCTGAAATGTATTTTAAAGTGCATGTTTCACACACACATGTCCTAAGGACATGTGTGTCTGTAACATGACACTTTCCAAAATGCATTTTTGTGCTGTTTTAAAGATTTTCGCAAATTAACACGAGGGTCAACCTCGTGTTAATTTGCACTTCCTATTTCAAAATTCGCATTTTTTTAAAAATTGATGCATCGCAATTAAGGAATCGCACAAATGCGATTCCTTAAATGCATTCGCATTTTTAGGAAATGCAAAAAAAAACGAATTTTGAAAAATTGTTTGATGCATCCCAAAAACTTATTTAGGAAGCGCAAACGGCCGAATTTACCGATTCGCACCGTTTGCACTTCCTAAATAGGTTGATGTATGTGCCCAGTGGAGATTATGGGCCATATGTATCATCAAACTATTTTGCATTTCCTAAATAGCGAATTTTAAGGAATCGCTATTTAGGAAATGCAAAACGGTATGTATGTACAAAATCCCTTTTCAATAGCGAATCCTTAGCATTCCTAATTTGCGATTAGCAAATTGCTAATCGCAAATTACCTATTCACTTCCATGGGCCAGGAGCCCCATAGGAATGAAAGTGCAATTTGCGATTAGCAATTTGCTAATCGCAAATTAGGAATTTTTCCAAGGGTGCAGGGGTGTCCCAAGAACACCCTGCTGCACCCCTGAAAAAGACATTTGGGGGCATATAGCGCACATACATGCCCTAAGGGCATGTATGGGCGTCATATGGCACCTTTTGTTTTTTGGAAAAAAGCTTTTTGAAAAGAATTAGCAAATTACCACCAACTAGAAGTTGGTGGTAATTTGCGAATCCTTAATGGCATTTTTTGCATATTTTTTGTTTGATACATTGCATTTAAGGAATCGCAAAATTTGTGATTCCTTAAGTGCAATCGCAAAATAAGGAATAGCAAATTTTGCTATTCCTTATTTTGCATCAAACATGTTTGATACATACCATTTAGGTAATTAGCATTCGCAAAGGCCGAAATTCGCAGAATTTAGGCCTTTGCGAATGCTAATTAGCTTGATACATATGGCCCTAAGTGATTTGCCCAGAATCACAGGAGGTTTTGGCGCCGATACCGGGATTCGAACCCAGATCCCCAGGTCCGAGGTCGAGCACCCTATCCGTTAGGCCAACTCCTTTAGAGCAGATTCCATTTCGGCTTCTTTCAGAGGAAGATTCACTCCTAGCTCCTTTTTACCAGATGCCTTTTCCCCTTACCTGAAAGAGGTTTAACATGACTCGTGGGGAGAAGTCTTCCCTGCTTACTAGGCAAAGTTTTACTTAATGCACAGACTTAGCCTTTCGGAGACTATCAACACTGACACCTTCTGCCTGACTTCTCCTACCTTTCCGGCTTTTCCCTAGTTTAGATGAGTAGGGATTTTCCTTTATGGGAAACTGATTCTGCTTTGACTTGTTTTGAGTAGTTATGGTGAAAATGGATTTCCACCCAATCACGCACTGTTCACTTGGCGCTACTGCGCTTTCTGTAATTTATTCTATTTTAATCCAGTTTAAACCACTCTTGTGTTTTATTTACATGAATTTACCTTTTATTTCTTTGGTATACTCTTTTGTTGATAAATTATCAATTCATTTTTCAACATACATATGACTGTTCAGTTGCAAACAAAGATTCATAGTACATATTTACATTACAATTATTCGTTTTTGTTCGGCACGTATGTTACATTTCATTTAATCAACTTTTCTTGAATGAGCCCAATGCATTTCGGCACTTGTGTGTGCCTTCGTCAGGGGCAATCTCTATGAAAAAAATAAGAAACATAGTGTAAGTTTCTTTTGTTTAAGAGGGGGGTTTCCTTGCTATGTGACCTGAATATTCGCCTACCTGATTGTACTGGCTGTGTCCCTTATATTATGGTGTGTTTCGTGGTGACCTTTGCTCTTCTGTTGAGAAACACAAATCAAAATACAGAACCAACTTTAACTAAACCACTTTAACTGATATGATTAATAATTAAATTCCACTTGATGTCCAACATACCTCCAGTACTCTCACGTGTTGCTAATGAAAAAATATAAGAGAACAACCTTTGTTTAAACTACTATTTTCAATGCACTGCTTCCATGTTCATAGCTTCTATATAGAAAACGTACCTCAAATGCAAATGCCTTGGTTCTCTGTAATACACAAAACACAATTCTACCTTAGCCACCACTATGAATGACACTCAAACAGGAAAAAACGGGTCGCGGTAGCTCTCCGTGTTTTTACCTTGTCTTGCTCTTTCTCTTCTTTATCTAAAAGACCGAAAAGCAACGTTATCAATGGCCCGCAGTGCCCGTTTACTACCATTTACTCCCCTGATTAGCCACGCTGCCTACATACCTGTGCCAACTGCTTGTTTCGTATTGTACAAGTTCCGACTGACCGCTACCTTGCTTGTCTGTCCTGCTCAGTTGAAGACGCCGCTTCCGCCCAAAACAACTGCACGGTACTAGCTATCGACGACGGACTGCCACGACAGTTCTCGTCTTCAAACAATCCTTGTGGGCGCCATCTTAACACTGTGTAGGTCAGCCTTATTACCATCCCCAACTCTGCCGTTAGCATTATCTAGTGCTACGTATCACTGCTTTATCTGCTCATTGCCTGTAATTTGAGTGCCCCACTGTGAGGGTGTATCTTGTGTGTGTTTTAAAACCCTGTCTGCTACAATAAAAATTTCGTGTGTTGCACAAGGCTATCTGCCTATCGTGATGGCAAATGCTATGACTTCTACCTGTATACAGCTGAGGAAATGTTGTCTACTATTGGAGATCCCTGGAACTCGTTCAATAGAATTTTCGTGGTTTGTGAGTTGCAATAGTGTATTGTGATCCAATGTTTAAGTTAATTGTATTGGGGACCTGGTATCTGATTCTGTATGTACTTGGACACCTCATCAATAATTATACAATTAGTTGGCTGGACTTTCAACAAGTCATTTCGGGTCTCATATTGCGTAGTTATTAGGGTCATTACTCATGATTCAGGGTACACAGTTTTTGGACTACATCTTAAGTGACTGTACACATTATTTGCTTTTGCACTTAATGACATTGCTATTAAGAAATACAACCTGCTATGTTTTTGGTATTATCATTCACAATTATCTCTACAGAAAACACGCTAAGTCATATTTGTCATTAAGCCCAGTTGGCGTCATGGTCTGTAGATATTTAATCCAAAAAAGTTCTCGTTGCAGTAATTTCTGGTGATTATTTACTCCTTCTTTCAATGGGACTTGTTCCAGAATTTGAAATCTTAGTTGCGAAATGCTATGATTTTCTTGAATCCAATGTAGTACCAGTGGCGAAGTTAGAGAGTTATTACGGATTCGACTTTTGTGTTCTGATATTCGCACTTTTATCTTACGCTCGGTCTTGCCGATGTACATTCTACCACAAGGACACTTGATTCCGTACACCACGTTTTGCGTGTTGCAGTCACTTGTGTGTCTTAATCGTATCTGTTTACCAGTCATAGGATGGGTGCAAATATCTCCTGTAATTGCGTTGTTGCAATTGATGCAATTATGACACCGGATCGTTCCTTTGTCAGTGTGGCCTGTTTCTGGTTGATGTTTGAGTTTCAATTTTTCTTTCAAATTTAGCCCTCTGGTGTAGGCATGTAATGGTAATTCTTTGAATAATCCGTGAAAATCTGGTTCCTGAGATAATAACTCCCACCTTTTGTTGATGATACTCTTTATTTTGTTTGATTGAGTCGTATATTTTGTTACGAATACCATTCTTTCCTTTTGTGATTTAGGTCCTGTTTGTAATAGTTTCGATCTATCCATAGCTGTTACTTTTTCAATCTGTTCTTGGAGTATGATTTTGGGATATCCCCTGTCCTCATATTTCTTCATTTGTGTCTTCAGGGTTTCCTCGCATGTTTGAGTGTTGGAACATATTCGTTTTATGCGGATGAATTGAGATAGTGGTAAGTTTTTGATTAGACTCCTCGGGTGGAAACTTGAGTAGCTAAGGGCACTGTTTCGGTCTGTAGGTTTTGTATATAGTTGTGTTTCAAATCCATCTATTGTCTTGATGACTCTTACATCAAGGAAATCAATCATTTCATTGCTTATCTTGTGTGTAAATTGTATTCTTGTCTCCACCTGATTGAGGGCTCTTATTAGGTGTTCCAATTTGTCTTGTGTGTCGTCCCAAATCAAAAAAATGTCAGGGGATATCCCAAAATCATACTCCAAGAACAGATTGAAAAAGTAACAGCTATGGATAGATCGAAACTATTACAAACAGGACCTAAATCACAAAAGGAAAGAATGGTATTCGTAACAAAATATACGACTCAATCAAACAAAATAAAGAGTATCATCAACAAAAGGTGGGAGTTATTATCTCAGGAACCAGATTTTCACGGATTATTCAAAGAATTACCATTACATGCCTACACCAGAGGGCTAAATTTGAAAGAAAAATTGAAACTCAAACATCAACCAGAAACAGGCCACACTGACAAAGGAACGATCCGGTGTCATAATTGCATCAATTGCAACAACGCAATTACAGGAGATATTTGCACCCATCCTATGACTGGTAAACAGATACGATTAAGACACACAAGTGACTGCAACACGCAAAACGTGGTGTACGGAATCAAGTGTCCTTGTGGTAGAATGTACATCGGCAAGACCGAGCGTAAGATAAAAGTGCGAATATCAGAACACAAAAGTCGAATCCGTAATAACTCTCTAACTTCGCCACTGGTACTACATTGGATTCAAGAAAATCATAGCATTTCGCAACTAAGATTTCAAATTCTGGAACAAGTCCCATTGAAAGAAGGAGTAAATAATCACCAGAAATTACTGCAACGAGAACTTTTTTGGATTAAATATCTACAGACCATGACGCCAACTGGGCTTAATGACAAATATGACTTAGCGTGTTTTCTGTAGAGATAATTGTGAATGATAATACCAAAAACATAGCAGGTTGTATTTCTTAATAGCAATGTCATTAAGTGCAAAAGCAAATAATGTGTACAGTCACTTAAGATGTAGTCCAAAAACTGTGTACCCTGAATCATGAGTAATGACCCTAATAACTACGCAATATGAGACCCGAAATGACTTGTTGAAAGTCCAGCCAACTAATTGTATAATTATTGATGAGGTGTCCAAGTACATACAGAATCAGATACCAGGTCCCCAATACAATTAACTTAAACATTGGATCACAATACACTATTGCAACTCACAAACCACGAAAATTCTATTGAACGAGTTCCAGGGATCTCCAATAGTAGACAACATTTCCTCAGCTGTATACAGGTAGAAGTCATAGCATTTGCCATCACGATAGGCAGATAGCCTTGTGCAACACACGAAATTTTTATTGTAGCAGACAGGGTTTTAAAACACACACAAGATACACCCTCACAGTGGGGCACTCAAATTACAGGCAATGAGCAGATAAAGCAGTGATACGTAGCACTAGATAATGCTAACGGCAGAGTTGGGGATGGTAATAAGGCTGACCTACACAGTGTTAAGATGGCGCCCACAAGGATTGTTTGAAGACGAGAACTGTCGTGGCAGTCCGTCGTCGATAGCTAGTACCGTGCAGTTGTTTTGGGCGGAAGCGGCGTCTTCAACTGAGCAGGACAGACAAGCAAGGTAGCGGTCAGTCGGAACTTGTACAATACGAAACAAGCAGTTGGCACAGGTATGTAGGCAGCGTGGCTAATCAGGGGAGTAAATGGTAGTAAACGGGCACTGCGGGCCATTGATAACGTTGCTTTTCGGTCTTTTAGATAAAGAAGAGAAAGAGCAAGACAAGGTAAAAACACGGAGAGCTACCGCGACCCGTTTTTTCCTGTTTGAGTGTCATTCATAGTGGTGGCTAAGGTAGAATTGTGTTTTGTGTATTACAGAGAACCAAGGCATTTGCATTTGAGGTACGTTTTCTATATAGAAGCTATGAACATGGAAGCAGTGCATTGAAAATAGTAGTTTAAACAAAGGTTGTTCTCTTATATTTTTTCATTAGCAACACGTGAGAGTACTGGAGGTATGTTGGACATCAAGTGGAATTTAATTATTAATCATATCAGTTAAAGTGGTTTAGTTAAAGTTGGTTCTGTATTTTGATTTGTGTTTCTCAACAGAAGAGCAAAGGTCACCACGAAACACACCATAATATAAGGGACACAGCCAGTACAATCAGGTAGGCGAATATTCAGGTCACATAGCAAGGAAACCCCCCTCTTAAACAAAAGAAACTTACACTATGTTTCTTATTTTTTTCATAGAGATTGCCCCTGACGAAGGCACACACAAGTGCCGAAATGCATTGGGCTCATTCAAGAAAAGTTGATTAAATGAAATGTAACATACGTGCCGAACAAAAACGAATAATTGTAATGTAAATATGTACTATGAATCTTTGTTTGCAACTGAACAGTCATATGTATGTTGAAAAATGAATTGATAATTTATCAACAAAAGAGTATACCAAAGAAATAAAAGGTAAATTCATGTAAATAAAACACAAGAGTGGTTTAAACTGGATTAAAATAGAATAAATTACAGAAAGCGCAGTAGCGCCAAGTGAACAGTGCGTGATTGGGTGGAAATCCATTTTCACCATAACTACTTAAGTACTAGGATTGACAACCCTGCACAATCACGGCACCAGTGTACGAGAGTGGAAAACAAGTTAAACTCGGAGTGCTCCTACAACTCTTTTCAATTGACTTGTTTTGAGACAACTTTATAATAGTTTTTCTTTGTATCTATTATTTTGAGTTGCTTTCAATTATTATTGACAAATACATTCATGCATTGGCTATAGAGTTACAACTAATTTGATGATTTGAACTTATAACTTTTCTAACCTTTTAATAAGCCTTTATGGTTTGCTAATCTCATAATATCTGCACGTTTGTGGGTCGAAATGTGCTCCACGTTACTTAAATGTATTGATTTCTGATGAGTAGTATCAGTCCAGATCTTAAGTGCACTCTAAACACGAATTTGCACAAGAAATGTGCACAGTGCAAAGTGCTGCATCAATAGTATCAGGCAAAATCAATTATTTAATGCATAGTATAGTTGTAGCAAATTGCTACTCGAGGTCCTGAACTATTTACGGTACCAGTTAACCCCAATCTGTGACGGACAGCATGCAATAAGTTTGCAATTCCGTTGCTCGTTTTATGTACTTCAGCCGACTGTTACAGATTTTGTCTGTTGCATTTTTGATCAAAAGGCTGTGCTAAATTCCAGGTAGTATGCTGCAGCTAGCATAGAAGTCAATGAACGAAAAGTTACCATTACACTCAGTCATAACAGCTTCAATAATTGTATCTTGTGTGATTAGGCTTTCTGCAGCTTTACGGAGCTATAAAAATAACTTGTAATAGTCACACATCTTTATGGCACTTGATTTACTAAATTCAGAAAGATGAAAGTCTGAGCTTGCTGTAAATAAAATGAGTCAATAAAGGAAGAAAGTGAAATAAAAATGTACATAGCGATCAGAAAACTAGCTGCACTTCAGGAACAAAAATGTGACAAGCATGAGAATAAAACAACGACAATTCTAGAGCAAAGTATACACGAAAGCGTTTTTCCCTCAGACCATAACATACCGTGCAAGATGAAGAACCGCTTCCACAACGTTGGAGCCTTCCTTGGCGCTTGTTTCACAGAATAAAGCATTATATGTCTGTGGAGGAAATGAATAAAAACATGTCTATTATGAAACTGCACTTTCCTTTAATCACTGCGGAAAGCTGCTTGAAAGCTAAAGAGAGCGACAGGTTTGCATGTAACCAGTGTGCCATGCTTAGAGAGTTGCCTTAATAATGGTTGCAAGGATCTCAGGTAGGTCAAGGCAGTCTCTACATGTCTGATATTCCAGTACATTCTATAATAGGGTACATCAATTTCTAATTTTGTGATTTGGGCGTTGTAATATGAACCTCTTTCAATATGTTGTGGTCAGATTGGTACATCAGCTAGGAAAAGAGGTAGGGGGCGTTGATAGAGAGAGTCACGTGGAATGTTTTCAACAAATTATAGAATGTGATGCATTTTAGAATGAATGGTACAGGATAAAGTCCTGTTTTGCTTTGGTCTCGTTAATTCCATGTTCTTGTTTAAAAAAAAAAAACTAATGTCATGCACCTTCAGCGAAGCTAAAACTATCTGTAAGCAAGCCCTAGATAAAGGTTAAAAAAGAAGGAAGAGAAATGTATTTTTTTGCAAACAGGACATATGGGTCCACCAGTCCCTGGCAAAGAACAGGAGTATTTTCTGTCTAGATGCCACATTGTGCTTGGGAATAATACCACCATACATAAAGTAACCAATAGCTAAAGTGGACTGACCCATTGCCCCATGTTCCATGCTTTCATGGGCCGAATCAAAATATGAATTACACCATAATATACCAATAGATGATGACGACTCACTCAAAACCCCTGTACGTATGTATGTATGTATGTATGTATGTATGTTAGATATGTATTTTTCGAGGAAGAAGAAATGTGTTGGCTACCATCAGGCATAAACCTAACTAAAGCACAAACAATATAGCCAAATCGTTCTGCCCTTAAATAGAAGCCCTGAAAAAATCCGAACATTTCAACCCCAAATTTAAATCAGCTTACATAAAACACCCAGGGAAAATGTAGCACTTGTTTATAGAGACCTCAATAACTACAGACTAATTCCTAATATTCCATCCCCTATGAACCTGTTCAGTCAAGATGGTCACCAGTAGAAAAATGGTTTAGCCATGTAACACACCAGAGTGGTTGCTGTACAGCATGGCTAAAAGTTAGTGGGGTATAGGAGAGTGGCATGGAGTGCCATAAAGTGGAGCAGAGTGGAGTGATATAGAGCGCCGAGAAGTTGCATAAATTGTCGTGGAGTGGGGTGAAGTGGGATGTCATGGAGTGATGTGGAGTGTCTAGTTCGCCATAGGACTGGGAGATCACCTTACGATACAAGAGTGTGCAGACAGAGGTGGAAATCTTGTCCTTGTTGACCTATCAGTGAATTCAGTCCTGTGAACCACCACATCATAACAGACCAACTGCACACACCATTAAAAAAATCAGCAATGAGGGCATGGGGGCCATGGCCAGCTGGATAACATTGGAGAGGCATAGTGTAGGAGCTTGAAACTAATTATAAAAGTGTTTATTTTTGATGAGGTTCTACTGGGGTTGTTGTCCCAATTGTTGACTGAATTACTTTTCCATGTTTCTTGATATCCCTGCATTGTTTACTTGGCCCACATCCCCGCTCAAATTTCATACTCTCAACCACATTTCTCCTTGTTTTAATTGACACGTTGTTCTTCATCAACCTTCTCCTGCCTTATCATTCACCCCTCTCTAGTTTTAATTATTGATTCAGTTTAAAAGTCTGTATTACCCCTGGTCATAAAGGATGGTACATAAATGAATCTTCCTCTTTTGAAGAGCGAAGGCTAGTGTGACAGGGTGACTTAATGACCAACACCCCTATAAGTCGCAGACAAACCTCAAAAGCTATCGATGGGCTATAATTTGAACGTGTATTAGCTTACCCAGAGAGTAAACGAGTACAGTTGAGTCACTGTCATTTCAGAAATAAAAAATGTACAAAAAATAAAATAGCCAGGATGCTCTGTACTTCATGTAATCAACTACTATCACAAAGGTTCACCCTGGCACCCTTGTGTTCAGCATATGCCCCAGTACACTTAAACCCTCTCATGTGATCCTTCTTTTTCAAGTTTCCCCCTAAAATAAAAAGTACTCAAACCACCCTTGTAATCACAACACTTTATGCAACTACCATCACTTCCTCCAGCACACGACTCAGTTGGCGGGGGATCCCTAAAATTAGGTAGCTTCGTTTACTAAAATACTCTATCTATGAATGCACCAACAATGAACCGCACAGCTCCTGCATGCTATTTTGTGTTTGCTGCACATTCACATTGCCAAAGTTCAAAAGACTGGCAACTTGTTACGCTATTATAGGTCACCCTGCTTTAATTCTGGTTTTGGTTTGTGGTACTGATTGTGCTCATGCAGTGGTATAACTTTGTGATACATATTCCAATGTTCCATGTACTTTCCTTCTGCAACCACACTCAGGTTCACAAATCCCCAACCAAGACCAGCATCTCCCGAAACTTCGGACACGGGCTGCAGACACAGCCACCTGTCAGCCTCCCCTGTTGCCCTGGAGCTGACCCATCCTGCAATTTATAGTGTTCAATCGCTAACCTTTAAGCATCTGCTCAAAGCATGTGTGGGATCTGAGAAGAAAACCTCTGGAATTGGAGATAGCCATGCAGAAGACGACCTGGTGTTTCTGGATCTGCATGACTATTTCTCCTTTCTGAGAAACAAAAGTCCTAACTGCAAGTTGCAGGTGTGATATTGCAAGCTGAAAATTGACGATGATGCCAACTTTTTGCACCTCTGCAGCCTGCAACTCATAAGCAGGCCCTTCAACATCATCAATCTGAGGCATTAAATGTTTGTGAGTTTGCAAAAACACATCTTGTTAGCGATTCACAAAGTAGCCTACTTTTTTACCTAGACAGAAAGGGATATGTCGAGAGGTAGACTTTGCATCTCTGTCAAGGCCCACATGAAACACCTCACACAAACCAATCCAGTTTTAGGCAAGAGTGCGGCACAGGAACAACAACTCTAGTGGGGTCATAGACAAAGATGGTGCTTGCATCCTGGAACTTCTTGACCTCCAACACCCTTCTATGGAAATAACCATTCAACTGATCAACATCATGTGAAAAAGGTTGAGATTCAACAGCAATGGTTTAATCAGCTTTCTATCCTATGGTAGGGGTGGATCAGACATTGCATGAATGAGTGAATATTCATCTTATCTCTCCTTGTCTCCGCATGGAGACTCGAAATGCCCATTTTGGCCCCCCTATTATTAACCTACCTATTGAGCCACTGAATGAAGAAGTAAAAGGGCTGCTTCTACACATCCCCCAATACTTTTATGAAAAGCAGCTGTGTCTTAAAATGTATTCAGATCAATTTACCAAAGCTCTGATAATAGATATAGAAAAGTGCAAAAATGCCTACACAGCAGGTTCCCAAAACTCATTCTATCCAAACAGAATTTCTACTAATTTCACCAAAATCCAATGACGCCCAGACCAAAGCCAGAACGCAAGTGTCCTCACACTCACTGTTTAGCCCTAACTAGTTGGCAAGGCAAAATCCCTAGATTGTATCTTGGATGATAAACTACCCACCACAACACAATCAACACAACTAAAAACGCATACTGACAACTTTGCACCCCCAGAAACATGAACGTGGATAGTCAGTGAAGATGTATTCTGAACACTGATACAATTACTAGTTCTGTCTGGAATTCATTGAAGGATTGCCAGGATCACCGGATTTCCCAAATCTAGCTTACCTTACCTCAGTGGCTTACAAAAAGTAAACAATGTAAGCACTATAATTGCAAGATCTTATCCAATCAGTGCAGACAAGTGTTATTTGTATACACCTGGGCATGAAGAACACACTGCAATATGTGAATATATTAATTTCGAATCTTCATATAAAATACTAGCTATTTCTCCATTTACTTTGTTTATTAGTAAGAGGAACTTGTTTTTATAATAATTTATCCTGCACTTGTGCCATTAGTAAGTGCTGTGAATAAATAGTATTAGTAATACCTCGTTTGTGATACAGAAGTCACTGGCATTGGAAGGATGACAGACTGCATTTGCCCTGCCCTGCCCTGCCTTAATACAAACAAGTCTTTCAAATGAATGCGAGTGGTGAACTCAGTGAGCTGTCTTGACAGTGAGAAGCAAGATTTCAGGAGTCTTGACAAGACAGCACTGACTGCGAAAGGCGAATAGCACAACATGTGCATGACTTTTCTCAACAAATCCTGGCCTATTAATCAGTGGCATAACGTAAAATGATGCCCCCCCTCCCCCCACAGACTGTCATGAGGAGCCCAGTGTCTCCCAGATCACACAAACATTAATTTGTCTTGGGCTAAATGGGGGATCCCTGAAGGGTTGGGGCGCCCCTACACCGCAGGGGCCTGCATTACGCCCCTGTCATGAACATAGAGACATGGGGTACCATTTGCTGGGCCTCTCTCTGCCCGCAATATTGCTTTGCTCTTTCTTTCAGCTCGGAAAAGCAGAGTGGCTTTCCAGAGCATTTAAAAGTTTCTTAGAACATACCATTGCATGCATTCTGGTAGGCATACAATGGCATGGCTTAAGGGATGAGGGGGGGTCCCTGTAAAACAAGGAACGTTGCCCCCCGCACCGCAGGGACTGCTGGGGCCTCCGCATTGCCCCTCTTATTCTCATTACAGTCATATATATTTGTACAGGTTTTCAATTATAAATGAATATAAACAAGGTTTAGCAAAGACTATGGAAATGGCCAATATGTGCCAGTGCATGGTTGCCGTACTTGCGCATGTCTGTGTTGGTATGCAATATCACAGTAAAGACAGACCTTTTAGCTTTGCCAATGCTTGTTTTCAATTGAATCACCACTGCCACACTGGCCGAATTATGCATCTTTGGTGCATTGTACCACAATGGTATGTACTGATTTGATTGTATACACATGTTAGTAAAAGAATGGAAAGTAGGATTCTAGCATCAGAATGAAGGAATGAATAAATGAATGAAGATATTTATAGAGCGCACAGCTACTCAACAAGAGTGTTCCGGTGCTAAAATGACTCAGACACTATAAACATTTCAAAGCAGATTACCCATCCTCACCATAGCCAGTTTTTCTCCATAACTGGTAGGGACACATTTTTGCCCGTGCTCTGCTACCACTTCACGAAGATCCGCTTTGTTTCCGACCATCATGATTGGGACATTGTCCTGAGTAACTTCCTGCCAGGAAAGTGTAAACAGAGGCATATTTAGACATTCAAGTGACAGTATGGTTATGTTCAGAATATTCAATTGGTATTGGATGGAGGCACAGCTCAAAAGTTAGTTCGATATCTCAACAAAATTTGGGAAGGGTTCTGGTGCACCAAAAGGGTGACGTCGAGGGTCCCACGACGTCAATACAATACTGAGATAGTGAGACTAGACGGAGTCTGGAATCATCCCCTGCGGGCACACATTAAGTCCTCAAATTCATGATTGATACAGCATTTACAAATGGCATCATCAATGAAAGAACGAAGAATTTTCTGACAACTCTCCACCCCAGAAGTCCAACCCTTAGACTGGTCCCAAAGATCCACAAGAATACATTTGATCCACCCATGCGACCGATCGTGTCTACACGAGGTAGTCTCCACGAACCTATCGGACAACTACTTGATAAATACATGCAGCCTACGGTACAAACAATGCAAACATATATTAAGGATACGTCTCAATTTCTCTGCAAACTCCAACAGGTGATTCTGAACCCTTCTGAAGACATCATTCTATGCACTGCAGACGTACGGAGTCTGTATACCAGCATACCTCACGACATGGGCATTGAAGCAATGGAAGCAGCCCTACTTCAAACGGAATTGGATGTAGACTTCCAAACTTTTCTTATGGAACTGATGTACTTTATACTATATCACAGCTACTTTAAAATAGATACTACCTGGTACCAACAACTCACCAGGATGGCAATGGGCAATTCGGCGGCACCCGTGTATGCCAACATCTTCATGCAGTGGTACGAGAATCAACACATTTTATCTAACAATGAATGGACGGATAACCTCAAAATGATCGTGAGATACATCGATGATCTCTTCATCGTTTGGACCAACACGGAGGAAAAACTCATCAAGGCCTTGATGAAGTTCAATGATATCGACCAACGGATCCAACTGACATGGGTCACATCCAACACTGAAGTCAACTTTCTGGATGTTAAAGTAACAAGAACCCCCACAGGATTCACAACGGATCTTTACGTGAAACCCACGGATAGAAACAATATGCTGCTACACTCAAGTTTCCATGAACCAAACCTAATTAAGAACTTACCATTCTCGCAAATGGCTAGAGTGAAGAGAATTGCATCGGATGAAACAATTCTGGAGGTACGATTACAAGAAATGACCAGTAAGTTCTTAGCAAGAGGATATCCGTCAATAGTGGTGAATCAAGCTAGACAGAGAATCGACAACATCGATAGAACTACCTTGCTCACTTACAAACCAAAAACAGATCAGTCACGCATAGTGGCAGTATCAAAATTCTCCACAGCTAGTAAAAGATACAAACAAATTATTCGCAAACACTGGTCAATCCTGAATCTTGAACCTGATTTCAACCAATCGTTCAGCCAACCACCACTTTTTGCTTTCAACAGAGCTAAAAACTTGGGAGAAATCCTACAAAACCCCATGACAGATGAGACCATTTACTCAGGTACTAAACCGTGCCTTAACTGCGGCCACTGTAATAGCATTATCAGAGGTAGTAGCATAAACCATCCATCTAAAGGTCACCGAATCAAACTTAAGGTTAATGCAACTTGCGAATCAAGCAACCTAATATATGGGATACGTTGCCCGTGTGGCAAGATGTACGTGGGCAAGACTGAGCGCCGTATAAAAGTGCGCCTAACAGAACACAAGTCAAACATCAGACTAAAAAACACCAAATCAGCCTTATCACTCCACTTCACGGAAGAGAAACACAATGTCTCACAGATCAAATTCATTGTTTTGGAAATTGTTCCTAAGATTGAAGGTCGTGACAATTCTAGACACCTTCTCCGCAGAGAAAACCAGTGGATTCAGAAACTTTCAACCCAGAAGCCAAGGGGCTTGAATGAAAGGATTGAACTTGCATGTTACCTGTAACCAATTGCTCTTATGATCACTGATTGTGCCTATTGCGTTTGTATATTATACATTTGACACTCATCACTATACACATCCCACATTAACATTAGGCTTAGGGTCGAATATCTGTTGATGTTAATCACTACCGCGGTGGCGCAACATACTAATCCAGTAGTCTCACATTCTCCACACGTAACACATTGTGGATCGAGCCTCCACATTGCTACTTTACCCTGACCTCCCATTTTTACCCTCCGCATGTACTTTATTTTTTCCCCGTACATTTTACATTACAATTCCAGCCGGTAACTTATGAAGCCGTGATAACCTGTTTTACCCTTTTAGGTGTAGACATCCAACCATGACACTGTATTTTATACTCGCTTTGCGAGTTGACCTACGCATTCCCATTCAGTCTTTTTTCTACCCCCTTTGTCATGTGATCGCTCACATGATCGGAGAGCTTTTCTTTTGAATTTAGAAGCGCGACCGACTTTTTTGTGCCGCATTCACTGAAACGAATAATGGATTACCTACACTTCAAATTCAACCACTTCAGGTTAGTTTCACCCTCGCGTCTTTCTCGCACACCATCACGTTTCCAGACGTTACACACCGAACAAACAGTAAACCAGTTCTTGTACTCTGCTTTTGTTATAGATTTTGAACCCTACATTTGGAAAGGCATGTAAGTGATACCGACTTTGCCCATTATGTATATTGTTTTTCATTTGAGTTTCACCATGGTTGCGATAATCTGATATTGACATAACTGAATCATCAACCGACTAGCATATTATGTTTTGCCTAATGTCAATGAGGTTAATCATGTTGCCTTAATTGTTTGTTTACCCGTTTTTTACCGCACATTAACAGTTATCCATCACATATTTTTTGTAGTGTCGTCTCCCTGATGAAGGGCATGAATCTAATGCCCGAAATGCATTGGTGATTTTGAAATGGACATTGCCTGATGTTACCAAACTGTATGAAAAAAATACCAAGGAAAAAATACTACTAATATGACTTGAATGATAACTTGAAATAAAATGAACATTTGAGAAAAACCTTGAAAAGGAAGTCTTCCTTATGTAGAAGACGACTTAATGTGTGCCCGCAGGGGATGATTCCAGACTCCGTCTAGTCTCACTATCTCAGTATGTTCAGAATATAACAGGGGATTTATTTTCATATGCATTTTGCTGAAGTTTTCATTTTGTGAAACTGCTATTTTTCGTGAGACAAGATGGAGGAAAGGGACAATATTGAGTTGCATTGATTTAAAGCCCTCCTGCTAGCTATCTTTGGTATCCCAATTAGGGCCTTCCATATCACCAATGAGCAGCCTCGGTGCTGTCTTCATTTTGGGATTCTAGAAGGTTACACTGCATTGGCAAATAGAAGAAAACAACTCCAGCAATGACCCTCATATACTTTGGAATTGACAGAATGGCCTGCTGAGCAAGATGAAATGCAGACAAATAGATCTGAAACAAGGTCAATGTTATTTGGAAGAAACAAATTAAATTCATGCCTGATTCTAGATGGCGAGGACCTCTGTATTTACAGTGAAGCTACTTGTTTGACGGTTCCACTGAAGACACTGACATTTGCCGAACGACCACTATGTGTGTAGCACATGCTCAGTAAAAGTTTTCGTTTTCCAGAAACCAACTCTCAAACCAGGAGTTTTTTCCTGAAATTACAAAACAATGGCCCTGATGTGCAGAGATTTTTCTCCCTTTGTGCTGCAGTCACTGCTGGAGCACTCCCCTGAGATCACCATGCCTCGCAAAACAGTCCCAAGTAGGACAAGCGAATGATGGTCACCCTACCTTAAATAAGGAAGAGTATTTATTACATTGACTGGTGACATGATAAAAGGTCAACGGTTTATGAGGAACCAGCTAAGGCTTTGTCAGTGTAAACTGGCACTGCTCACTTGATTAAAATAATTTGGAGTTTGTTGGTCTCACCAAAGAACTCAGAATAGTTGAAATCTGTCTGATACCCTGACAGCTGTTTTTGTAACATACCTCTAGCAGGAAACCTTTTCACTAATGCCATGTCAACAAAATATTTGAGTAAAATAGTTTTCACTATTGAGATACAGCTGGGACAAGTGAAATAAATGTACAAGGGTCCCAAAAGAATCCAGCCCCAAATTTTGCAAAAGCTAATCCCACCTGCTGGGCAATGATTTTGGTCCTCCTACTCTCAGCAATGCTACAAGCTTAGGTCATTCCCCTTACCTGAACAGACTTGTTTTTGATGCCTATTTTTTAAAAAAGGGACCTTTCAAACTATAAGAATATTGCATCTTGACAATGAGTTATTCTCCGAACAAAATCTTCATAAACATTATTTTGAAATAGTTATAAGCTAGAAGTACAAAGTATTTTTATGAGCACAAACGTACCGAGTCAGGGTATGCAAACGTAAAATGCTGTTAAAATAGGATATAGACGCCTTCACAAAACTTTATTTGGAATGGGTATGTTGTAGGCATCCCTTCGAAATACCGATTCAGTAGGCAGTGTATCAGTATATGAAGACCTCAAAACAATGAAAAGTTACTAACTCCCTCACTGGAGGGCTAACCCATTCAGAAAGCGAAATTGCCCCCTTATGACCGCTTTCTGAATATTGGAAAAACATCGTTGGAGCTTACATTGTGGCACAGTGGACTACTGATAACTGACAAGCAAATTCTTCCTAAAAAGGTAACTTTCATTTTAAACATAACCCTATTTTATTAAGAAATAGTGTTGCATGAAAAAAAACATACTTTATTGAAAAGCGGTCTTGGTAGTTTGCTGACCATCCCAATGGTGATGGCCACCAATCAGAGTGCTCTGACCTACTTTATTAATATTAATCAGATGGTAGGATAACGAGCCACCGGGATTTGGAATTTTAAAAACAAACCTAATAGTACATTGTTTTCTTGCTGTACTAAATGAAGACATCTTGATAACGGCGCCTGTGGGACTCCAGAAATTAGTAAACCTCCTTGAAACATATGCAAAGAAGAGCCATTTAAAATAAGTAATGACAAGACTTAGGTATCGCTAAGCAGACCGTATTTTGGAGACTCTGATTAAATTCGGTAAGGTTAAGGCATATATATATAGGGGCCGATTATGATGGCGGACGGACCTGAGTCCGTCCGCCACCATAGAGAAGGAGGGACCGTCCGCAGGGGCAGCGGCGGTCCCTCCGTGCAAATTAGGTTGTGATCGCCACCCTGGCGGTCTAATCCTGTATTTTTATCATTGCGGCGGGTGCTGCTTGAAGCAGCACCCGCCGCAATGATAAAAAAGTAAGTTGTGCATTTGCATGCACAAAGCGGCAGGCACCTCACGGTGCCTGCCGCTTTGTGCAGGCAAATGCAGAGGGGTACCATAGGTACACCCCATGTGCACCCCCCACCCCCCCTTCACCCCTGGGGGCCCGCAACGGGCCCCCAAACACAAATCCGTATGCCTTTACACGGCGGAAATGCCGCCGTGTAAAGGCATCTTTCCGCAGTCATCCTAATATGGCTGGGGGTGTCTGATAGACACCGCCAGCCATGTTAATGCTTTTCCGCCGTGGGCGGAATCCGCCCGCGGCGGAAAAGCGGCGGACAGATAGTAAGACCCACCAGCCATCCTAATATGGCGGTGGGTCTTGCAAGGCTCCCCGGCGGATTTCCCGCATCCTCCGGGCCGGCGGTGGCTTCCGCCGGCCCGGTGGATGCGGGAAATCCGCAATCGTAATCGGCCCCATAGTTAGGTATTCAATTTGACTCCGAAAGAACATGGGCCCATTTTATGACAGTTAAATCAGATTCCTTGGAAATGCTTAGCGATGATGTCATGAGACACACCATCAACCACAGCAGCAATTTATTGCATCCACTGCTTAGGGTGAAGGAAACTAAAGCAATGCATGTCCTCATTTATGGTGCTGAACTACATCTGCATAATTCTTCTGAGACTATTGACAAGATGAAAGCAATGGTGTGATGGTGTTCTCTCCCTTTGAGGTCTTCTACTCTTTGACTGCTCTGTTGCCCTATTTGAATTTCGTATTGGCTCTTTAAACTGAGTAGGACTGCTACAGATAGTTTATTACCCTGGAACTGGCCTGACCTCTAGTTAGCTCTTGATGAGGAATACGGGGGCTAGATGATTTAGTGTATGGGTGGGAACAAAATATTTGGATTTAATGATACAAATTGGAACTAACTCACATTTGGTAAAAACTTAAAATGGAAGTCCAAAGTAAATCATAAAATCGATGCACTTAAGGCCTTGACTAGTCCAATTTGATCAAATCATTGGAGCCTGTCTGAGGATTAAGGAAGAAGATGATTTATGTTGTTAGAAACATATGAAGACATTAGAATAGAGCTGATTGAAGAACCTTCTATACACGAGCCAACATCAAAAGACCACAACTTTCATAAAAGTTCTTTGACAATGAATACCAAAACACATTTTGAAATTGTTCGATTATTTTAACATTTTTATTCAAAAGTGGATGTTTTATATGGGGCAAGATGGCGGCCGCTTGATCCGAGGGGGTGTCACTCCCTGACCAGCGCTGCAGTATCGGCGGTTTCTAAGAGAGAAAGAGAGTTTTGAACGAGGGACCATTAACACAACCTCTGCGGAGCTATTGTGGAGCTAATGTGGATTGTCGTTTAGTAAAGGAACCTATGTTCGTGGATCGGGAGAAGCAGAAACTTTGGCTGCGGTCTACGCGGCTTGCAGCAACGGCTCTCCATAGCCGAGCATGCCTGTGGACGTGCCGGGTGTGGCTAGCAGGGAACCCCCAGCAAGACCTGAGTGTGAACGGCAGCTTACAAAGCATCATGCCGCCCCGCAAGAACGGGAACTTACCCGTACTGAGCACTAAAGCCTCCGAAGACCTACCAGCCTCAGGGACGAGGAAAATACCACCCACGCAGGAGAAGCCTGAAAATCATCGAAATCGGACAGAGTGGCTGAAAAGTAATGGCGGTGAGTTCTAAGAAGGCGAGCCTGATAAAAGGGAAAATCGTAGCGAAAACACAGCCCCCATGCACCACAAATGACGAGAGTGGGAGTAAGAACTTTGGGATGTCGAGGGCCACTTCACAGATGATTGAGGGTTCTGGGCAGGGAAAAACAGTCACCGTCCAAGGGATGTTTGCGGGGAAACCCCCAGTGACCAAAATACCGACACAATTCTCTTTCTGTGGTATGAATGCTGCCGGCACCCCTAACAATAGCAAGGTGCTTGTAAAAGACAGTGATGGGGGAGAATAGGATATTGGGGGAATCGAGAAACAAGAGACAGACTGTGGTGATAAAACTGTGAACAACTTAAACATGACATCCGAGGTCTCACTGGAAGTGTGTACTGGCACAGGAGGGGCTGAAGGGGCTGAAGGGGGTTTTGAAAAATTGTTGCAAGGTTTGGAGATCGACTTGGGTAATACCTCTGCCTTTCAAACTCCCGTTGGAGGGAAGCTGGATACGGGATCCGGTGCCGGCAGTATACCTGATGCCCAGGATGGAGACAGCTTTTTTTCCCTAGCAGAGGAGTCGAACATAGAATCTACCATGGACTCTTATTTCGGGCAAAGAGAGTGGGAGTCCCTCAACCACAGCAGACACTCTGAAAAGGGCCACACCCAGCTACAACAAATCCAGGAAGATGCCATCGTCCACTTTAAGGAAATGCGAGAGCGATGGTTCTGAGGCAAGCAACAATTTACAGTGGGATTATTCATTTGCCACAACCAGCCTTGCAGGCTCAGGAGGGCCAAGAGATCAAGAAGGGGATCCGGGGGGACCCGGGGATTAAACCAATTTACCTCTCTCAAATACCCTGATCCATGCCATGCTGAAGTCCATTCAATATGAGGCTTGTCAAGAACACAAGAGAGCCCAGCTAGCCAAAATGAAAATACAAGGGGCTATTTGGAAAAATACTAAGGCGTGCTCAGAGGTTATAGCCAGGACAGTTGCCTTGGAGGAACGAATTATGGGGCTCGAGACCGGACTACAAAACACCGAAATAAAAACTACGGCTAACGATGAAAGGCTCTCAGACATAATGTGGAAGTTGGAGGACTCTGAAAATCGGCTTCGCAGGAACAATTTATGACTTTTAGGGATCGAGGAAAAGGCTGAGGGTGAGGATATTAGAGGGTTTGTTCTGAAGCTATTTAAAACTGCGTTTCCGGAGCTTTCACATTGGTGAGATACAGAGAGTGCATCGGTTTCCCCTTATGAAAAAAAAAACGCAGGCCCCGAAGTCAACCCGCGGGCAATATCAATTTTTTTCTGCAATTTTTTGATGAGACAAGCCATTTTTGAAAAAGCACGTCCGGATGCAAGAAGATCTGCAGAGGGCCATACCTTTTCCGTGCGGCCCGATTTTTGCCACGCACCAGAGGAACGGAGGTGGCGGCTCCGTCAGCTGATCACCCCTTTCCAAAAAAAGGGGCGTGAGGTTTTTTTGATAAACCCTGCATGGCTGAAGGTTATTTTTCATGGCAAGATACGAGTATTCTCCTCGGAAGTCCAAGCTGAAAATTACTTAAAAGGACTTACCGATGGTTAATGGACTTTAGTTTCAGCTTGGAATAAGCTTGTGTAGGTTGTTTTCTGTACCCTCATGATGTTTTCTGTATTTTTCGGCTCTTTTCTTTATTCTATTTTTTTTCTCTTTAGGTTGTTCATATGGACAGGGAGTGACCAGGTGACACTCGGGAAGTGGGAGGCATCACAAGGGTCTGAGGACCTTTTTTGCCAGTTTTTTGGGTTGGGGGGCTAGGGTGGGTGGGGGGTTTAGGGTGGGGGAGGAGCTACAGGGCAAGGGAAGGTTTGGGTTGCGGTTTGTCTTTGGGAATAGTTTAGTCCAGTTAGGATGGGCACACTCTTTTAGCTGGATATATGTTTGGAATGTTTCTACAGTTGCATGGCTAATATTAGGATAGCATCTATAAATATCTGCGGGCTAAATGATCCAGCTAAACAGTGTCGGATCAGAGAGGATGTTCGTTTTTTGCGGGCAGATATTATCTGCCTTCAAGAAACTCACATCGAAGCCAGTCAGTATAAGCTTCTGGAGGGTTTTCAGCTGATCTCATGGACCTAATTAGAGGGGTCGCCATTCTAGCGTGACGGGTAAGGGTCAATATAATCCGCTCCTCTGCTGATGTTTATGGTCGATGGGTTATTATTCATGGCAAATTTCAGAATAAAGTTCTCACACTCTGTTCAGTTTATGGCCCGGTACTTGACGATCTAGAACTATACAACTGGCTAAACCTCGAGCTGGTTGGTTGGCCAGCTCCGTTTATATTATGTGGTGATTTTAACATAAATATTGACTGTGAACTTGCTAATCAATCGGCAGTAGCATATGCTGGCCGAAAACCTAAAGTCTATAGGGCTGTACGGCAAATGAATGAACTGCATGATTTGATAGATGTATGGGCTTCTTTCAGAAGGAATGACCCTGGGTTTACTTTTTTCTTTGCACCACACAAAACTCATTCCAGGCTAGATTATTTTTTTATCCCTCCAATCCTGGCTCAGGGTTCTAGTATTACTAGATATCCGAGAGTAATGTCGGATCATAATCAGCTTGTACTCAAGGTTAACATACGGGTTAGGAAACCAGACACATGGACGTGTAATCGTGGTCTGTAAAGAGATAGCAAGTATATCGAATGCATGGCTTTATGGATAACAAGATTTCTAAACGAAAACATAGGTAGTACTTGTGTACAAAATGTGTAGGACACACTTAAAGCTGGGATAAGGGGAGAGACTACTCGATCTAGATGGGAAAGCCAGAAAAGGGAAAACGGGAAACTACAGGAGCTATATAGAGATCTTGAAGAGGCTGAGATCAATCTGGCCAGGGTTGTGTTGGGGGGTGGCGACGGTGATGCTGCTCAAACCCAGACTATAATTGCTAAGTCAGCAATAATAGAAATTTCACAGGCTAAAACAGCAAGCACATTTTTAGCCTGGCCTTCTAAAATTTTTGAGAATAGCGAAAGAGCTGAGCATATGTTAGCTTCCAGAACTAGAGAAAGAGAATCTGCCATGCGTATCGAAAGCATTTTGGATCCTGAAATAGGGTTAGTTACTGAAGAAGGCGCCATAGCTCTAGCTTTCCTGAAATTTTATCAAAATCTTTATAATGAAGATATTAGTGAGATGGTTCAGGCTGAAATCCAAAGATATCTTAAGGAAATCGAGGTAGGGGCTCTATCCTTGGAAGAGCTAGATATGTTAGATGCGGAAATTAAAATTGAAGAGTTATGGCTAGCTATAGATTCTCTCCCTAGTGGCAAGGCTGTTGGTCCTGATTTTATACCGGGAGAATTTTATACTTTTTTTTTATCCCAGCTCACTCCCGTTATGTTAGAGATGTTCCGAAGGGTCCAAAATGGTGATAAGCCTCCTGAATCTTGGCGAACAGCCAGGATTATTAAATTTTTAAAGAAAGGCAAGAAACCATCAGTTACTGGGTCCTACCGACCAATAACTCTAATTAATAGTGATATCAAAATTTACTCCAAAATTCTTGCAAATCGGCTGGCAGGGGGTGATCAAAAAGCAACAACATGGTTTTGTGCCTGGTCGCGAAACTATCAAACATATACGCCGCACAATAGCGTTGTTTGATTATACTAAGGTTACAGGAGACCCTATGGCTTTAATCCTGCTTGATGCGGAGAAAGCTTTTGAAAGGGTCTCCTGGCCTTTTTTATGGGCTGCATTGAGGCATTATGGTCTTGGGGAGAGGTTTAATCGTGCGATTCAGAGCATGTACATACACCCAACCGCTCAAATTTCGATCATGGAAATTCAATCTGAAACAATCAACATACTGAGAGGAAGAAGGCAGGGGTGTCCCTGCTCCCCTTTATTATTTGCAATTTACATTGATCCCTTTATTTAAAATATTTTTTCTGATGTATTAATCCGTCAGGTGCGGGCTAAGGGTGGGGACACCAAAATTCTGGGTTATGCTGACGATTTAGCTATTCTGACAGACTCCCCGCAGGTAGCATTGCAAGAAATTCAAATAATTACGTCACAGTTTGGTGTGATTTCTGGTTATCACTTAAATAAAGCAAAACACCAAATAATTTGTAAAGATAAAATTACTCTGCTGACCCGCGGGTTGTCTGCAAGTCTAAATATTTAGGGATAGAGATCAGTGCTAAACCTGAGGAGATTGTTGAGATCAACCTGAACCCTCTGATGTGTAAATTAGAGGCTGATGCTCGTTAGAATTAACAATTTACATTTAACGTTGATGGCCAGATGTACTGTTATAAAAATGATCTTCTTACCTAATATTTTATACTTTCTTAGAGCCATCCCCTTGCTGATTGAACAAATTTGGTTTAAAAAGCTAGAACGGAATACTTCTTGGTTTCTATGGGCCGGCAAATGCCCAAGACGGGCTATGAAATATATGACTCTATATAGAGAGAGGGGGGGCTGGACGGTACCTAACTTTCAGGTGTACTATTGGTCGATAACTGTTAGATGTAGGAGATGCAGATCGCTCTGATACTTCAATTTATCATTTAATTTATGGGGAAGAAGCTCGGTGACTCTTGTTTAGACATATCGACTTTGCCTATTTTAAACGTGTGAGGTTTAAGGTTCTGCTGGGTGCTTTTAAAGTCTGGACGACAGTTCAGAAAATATTTAATATCAGGAGAATTCACCTATACTCTCCTTTTGCAGGGAATACTCTCCTCCCGGAAATTTTTCGGGATGGGTATTTTAAAGAGTGTAACTGTTGCTAAAAAACAACAATTCTTCATTAAGTTCCAAAACATTTTTGTTTCTATTTTATTTGCAGTATTCCAAAGTTTCACGTAATTTTTTTCTTTTCTTTGTCACAAGGCAGACGTTTCATGCATGAAAAATTTCTAAATGTAACAGCTATGCCACTCCAGGCCTTTTTCCGCAACACGAAATATACATGAACATCTTCAGTTGTAATAATGAATCATACACCCAATGCATTTCGGGCTTCATTTTCAGTCAAATCTCTATATACTGGTAGATGTTGGGTACAACTTGTTCTAACATTGGCTCTTTTTGAATATTTGCAGTGAACCCCTGCTGAAGGGCGAAAATGAAGCCCGAAATGCATTGGATGTATGATTCATTATTACAACTGAAGATGTTCATGTATATTTCGTGTTGCAGAAAAAGGCCTGGAGTGGCATAGCTGTTACATTTAGAAATTGTTCATGCATGAAACGTCTGCCTTGCGACAAAGAAAAGAAAAAAATTACGTGAAACTTTGGAATACTGCAAATAAAATAGAAAAAAAATGTGTTGGAACTTAATGAAGAATTGTTGTTGTTCTTTAGCAACAGTTACGCTGTGCATCGGGTTCAGGAGTGAGACTTCACCCCTTCATGAAAGAATTCATACTTGCGTGGTACCAGGCAGACCACAAAAACCCGGGTTGCACGCAATAAGATCAGAATGAGAGAAGAAACCCAAACTATGTTTGAAAAAAGGAGAAGACTGGTGTGCATTTCGTCACCCCCCTTATTAGAAATATTTTAAAGAGCGGTCAGCACAAGGGGCTATTGTAATAGAGGATATTTTCTCTGAATCGGGGTTTCTGACCTTTGAATCCATAAAGCAGAAATTTGGGATAGGCAATAGGCAATGTTTTAAATTCTTACAGATTCAAGACTTTTTTTCTAAAAAAAACTGTCAGTTGGATTCGTATTCCGTTAGTGGAACTGATTAATGGGAACCAATCGCCTATATCCACTATTTATAAACTGGTTAATGCTAAGAGGAGTGATGATCTAACCAAGCATTTTAGTCGTTGGCAGACTTGATTACTTGTGGAATAAGATGTTTGCGAGGACTCTCTAGATTATAGTCGATCTGCCACTATCTCTGCCAAACTCCAGGTTCAATGCTTCAAGACGTGGCTCAACTTGTATATAACTCCTTTTCGAATACATCAATGGGGTGGGGCGGTGGGGGTAAACTGTTCTTGATGTGGGGAGCTTGCGGCAGACAGTATTCATATGTTTGCCTTTTGCCCCTTTCTGACCCCATTGTTTAGTCAAATAGAACAACGTTTAGAACAAGTGTTTGGGTATATTATACTATTAACACTTCAGGCTATTATTTTGGGTATAGCTGATCAAAATATGGTTGAATCGGATCGAAAGCTATTTTTTGTCACTATGGCTATATTGAGACTGTGTCTAGCTACTGTTTGGCTAGACCCCGCCCCCCCGACTCCACATGAATGGTTTAGTAAATTTCTAAATGTGTGTAAATGGGAATTATCTGTATTCAAGAGAAGAGGACCTAGGGCCCGGAGGGAGGGTGAACAGATTTGGGGCCCCTTAACCAACTGGTTGAATTCTGAACATTAAGGTTTAAGGTAGCTTGATAAAAGTGAATTATGTTTATGTATTCTTACTTTCCTTTTTCTTTTTTCTCTATCTGTAGTGATCCATCGGGGGTCGGGGGCTTGGGGGGGGGGGTATGAAATTGAAAATAAGATCTATTACATGGACGTTTGATAGTTTTTTTTTTCTGTATGATTCTTTGTATATGTCATATATCCTAATAAAATGTTAAAATTTTAAAAAAGTGGAGGTTTTATAATGTGTTGATTCTATGCATTTGCATATTTTACATGGTTGATCTCACACTTGAATAAACCTATTGCAAATAAATAATTCATTTAATGTATCCATTAAATCTGTTGCAAAAAAACTAAAACAATCGAAAGCAAGTCTTTTTTTCATTTGTTATGAAAAGGATTCTCAATAACTTTTCTTTTTAAATCTTCAATTAGTTTGCCATGTTTTATCTATTCTGCCCTAAAGTAATATTTAGAACATGCAGCAACTAAAGGAACAGTTACGAATTTGGGTGAAATGGTTCATGAACAGTGATCACACATCACACAAGAGGTGTATGTGTTTGTGTATAACGTAAAATCACAGCACAACGTTAAGCTCTAGCTATCAGTCAAGGTTCACTATCACATGGTGAGGATAGCGCAAATGGATTTCATCTTCAGTTTAAAAAATGTCAATCCCTCAAACCGTTCCAGAAATGTATGATTCTTTGTTTTTCTGTGAATTGTCTCTTAACAGTAGCTATTTGCTTCAGAAACCACTGACCAAGGATTCTTGAGGTTCAGGGTAAGGTGATGTGAGGAGATGGGAGAGGCTCTTTTTTCTGCATTTTCTCCTAGATGCTGTTAAGTATTGCCAGCGTTTGTGTATACCGTTTGTGTATACAGGCCTTATTATGACTTTGGCAGTCATGGAGCAGGGCAGAGATGTGCCCCCCTGCAGGCACCCCATGGTGCGGATGCAACAGGAGGCCATGTAGGGCACCCTTTGTTTCCTCACCGCCGCTCTTTTAATGGCTGTGCTACCGCCATTAAAAGTGAGGAGTGAGGAAACTCCTAATCTGAGGCACCACCAGCATATTAGGGGCTTCAAATCACTGCACCACAGTCAGCAATTGTGGATCCGTGGCGGCAGCAGTGTTTCCATGGCAGTCCAAATGCCGCAGTACTAATGCGGCGGGGGGACTGGAAGTCTGATGGTCCACGGATCACCGCCACAGGTTTGGTAGTGCACTGGACCACCGAACCCATTTTAAGGGCCTAAGTCTTTTACTGATCATCTTTAGGATGACACTCTTTTATAGTGAGTCAACTAAAATTATGATCTATACATGTTTAGTAATTATAATTTTCTTGGAGAATTTGATTTATTTATAAAGGAGTTTTGTATAACACTACACATCACCTGAGACATGACAACAACGTCGAACTTACTAAAAACACCTTCTTAAAAATGTCGGTTTGCTTAGGCAGCCCTTCATTTACAAAGTGAATTGAACCATATAATAAGCAGAAATGAACAAACATTTACCAAACTCTCTTTTCCAAACAAAATTAAAATAAATCCTAACATTTTAAAACTGTGTCTTCTCAACATTTCGTGTCATGCAAATGTGTGGCTCTATTCTTGATTATGAGAATTAAAAAATACTTAAATTGAACAGAATGTCTCCAATTGAGGCCACCATGATCACTACAAGAGCAGTCTCAATTCATATTATGTGCATCTCGTTTGTACTGAGATTGTATACAGCCAGTCAAAAGTGTTCCATTGCTTTGGAATAATACTGCGTTTGACACACACAACAAATTACTATTGTAAAAAAGAGACCCACTACTTTAAGCTTCTAAAACACATCTGGACTCTGTAATATAAAATCCTCCCTCAAGTGACTGGTGCTTACCATCGCTCTACAGTCAGCCCCTCTCTCCTCCTGAACCCGCTGTCCAGGGTTCATGCCTAAGATTCCAGGATTTGTGAATGGCCTGATGAGCTCCCCTGTTGGAAGGGCATTCACTCTACACAGAAGTGCTGCATACAACGTACACATTGGGTGGTATGCATATTCATTCTGATTGAATTATGCTTTATGCAGGGTTTTCATATGCAGGTTAAAAACACAAGGACAAAAACAGAAAACAAAGTGATTGTAATTAAGTCTAAACTCTCACAGTTCTTCCTTTTTCTGACTGGATACGTTCTTTAGAGGAACGTGGAAGAAGCGAAGTTTGGTTGGCACAGAGAATCCTTCATGCCACTGTATAAGCATGACAACTCGGTTTGTTCGCAATTGCTGTGTTACTCCTTTAGTATAATAAATACACACTCCTTACCGAAATCATGTCCACCCATTCCCGGACATTTAAAAAGCTTTTCTCACACGAAACATCATACAGCAGCAAGACTCCATCCGCTCGTCTAAAGTATGACTTTGCGATACTTCGAAATCTAGAAATGAGAAAAAATGCATCCTTACACCAGTTCATAACACATATCTCCTCTACGTACACTTTAGTACAGTTAGATTCATCATGTACAAACATATTTCTTGATCAGTAGGTATTATATGTCAGACAACCTACCCAACTGTGACTCACATATTCATATAAGATAAGCATGTCTTTTAGGTCTTGCTACAGACAGCGTGATCTGTCAGAGGGACCACCTTCACCACCTTCTTGTAGGATTTTTCTATCATAAATGGGTTACTGGTTGACGGGGTGGTGAAACCTACTCAAGCAGCCATCACAATCCTTGTCAGGATGAAGTCACCAGCAAACCCCAAATTAAACTGTACTCACGCTCTGGTGGTTTGGTGCAGAGCAGTCAGGCTTAACGTAAAGGCAACATGTAAGGTTTTTGTGCAACACTTCAAACAGTAGTAACATTAAAACACTATACAAAGAGATTCCCACACCACATTCGAAAAAGAAGGTAGATTAAAAAAAATAAAACAAGTCCTAAACAACAAAAATCTAATCAGTAGACCCAGAGGTATATAATTGTAAAGATTTTATTGAAAATAGCCCCAAGAAGGCCAAAGTGCTACTCGTGGCTATCTGGCTGTGGGAGACCTAGAAAAAGTCATAAGTTCATGCTGACCACGATAGAGCGCGGTTCGGATACAGGGACCTGATTTGTCCAGCTGAAAGTTACCTTCTCAGTCCAGCATAAAGAGTCCTGTTTGTGGTGGAGGGGGCCGCGAAGATCAGGGAAGCGTCGCGGATGATTGCCAAGACAGCACGAAGAGCAGGCCTGGCGTTGCGGATGGTCGTCACTATAGTACGAAGATCCTGTTGTCGTCGTGAATGGTCGGTCTGGTGCTTCTCTATGCCGCTCTCTGAGAGCAGTAGATGCTGCAGTCTAAAGGGTTAGACTGATGGCACTTCGCATTGGCGGGCTGTGCTAGTGACAATATTTCAGCGCCAACATGCCTGTTGGTAGTTGCGAAGAGACCAAAAACTTGAATTTAAGCTCTGAGGCCATACCAAGGTCCAAGACCTAAGGGGCTCCACTTGGGGGTCAGGGGCTTGTTCCAACTGTCTCTGAGTGATTGTTTAGGTGGTTGTGTGCCTGTAATGTCTCTGTTGCTCTATACAAGAGGCCAGGAGACAGACTAGTCCATGGAGTAACCCTGGGAGTTCTGGGTTCAGGTGGAGAAACAAGCAAGACAGTAGTCCGGCAAATGCAGTGGTCCAGCAGGGTCGCAGTCTAGTAGAATGGCAGTCCTTTCAGCAGCACAGCAGTCTAGCCTGGAAGAGTCTCCACGGGTCAGTAGTGTACAGAAGAGTTAGTATCTGAGGTCCAATATTTATACCAGGTATCTTTCTTCTGGAAGATGGAAAAAGCTTCTAGAGGTTTCCCTTTTAAGTCTCCACACAACATGCCTTCCCTGTCGGTGCTGCAGATTAACCACAGGTGGTATGCAGCCCTATGAGTGGAGGCAGGACATAGCCTATTCAAGTGTAAGTTGGGCTCTGCCCAGATCCTGCCTCCCATCCTGCCAGTGATGGTTCATACAGGCACACATAAGCTCACTTTTGTGTGTGGCTGTCCAGGAGGATTACACAAAGTCCAAATGTCAGCTATAGCCAGTCATGTGAACCCAGGGTCAGGCCACAGGCACTAAATGGGTAAGACCAGGAAAATGCCAGATTTCTAAAAACGGTGTTGGATCTAGCCCTGATCTCCTGACTGGGTGAGAGTATTCTGCTTAATTCAGAGACTCTGTCCCTCACCACCCCTTGTTGTAAATATTTTTGTCCACCCTAAGCGTGGAAGGGTATACTCAGACATGAGTCCCTTGCTCATTGCACCATCAGGATTCAAGCAAGCCGGGCCGAAGACGGCTGTAATGCCAGAAACCGGTCCCCGGAAGCTTGTTTCCTTCCCAGTGTAAGAATTGGCTTTTGTAGTTTGGTTTGTCCTGTTCCCATCATGCACTGGGACAGGAACAGAATAATTTGCATACAGCCAGGTTCTGAAACTGGGATGGTGCAGTGAGCTAAAAAACGGTGTTGGATCTAGCCCTGATCTCCTGACTGGGTGAGAGTATTCTGCTTAATTCAGAGACTCTGTCCCTCACCACCCCTTGTTGTAAATATTTTTGTCCACCCTAAGCGTGGAAGGGTATACTCAGACATGAGTCCCTTGCTCATTGCACCATCAGGATTCAAGCAAGCCGGGCCGAAGACGGCTGTAATGCCAGAAACCGGTCCCCGGAAGCTTGTTTCCTTCCCAGTGTAAGAATTGGCTTTTGTAGTTTGGTTTGTCCTGTTCCCATCATGCACTGGGACAGGAACAGACTAATTTGCATACAGCCAGGTTCTGAAACTGGGATGGTGCAGTGAGCTAAAAAACGGTGTTGGATCTAGCCCTGATCTCCTGACTGGGTGAGAGTATTCTGCTTAATTCAGACTCTGTCCCTCACCACCCCTTGTTGTAAATATAGATTTCTAAAAGGGCATTTTCAAAATTTTAATTTAAAATAAAATTTTAGTTTACCATGAGAGAGGATCTTTCATTTAATTTTCAAAGACTTCAAACATGAACTGGCTGCCTGCTCCCATTTGGAAATCATCATTTAATAAATTAAAGGTAGTAAGGTAACTCCAATGTTATCCTATCGAAGAGGTAGGCCTTGCAGTAGTCACAAACATATGTAAGAATTTCTCACTACCAAAACATATACAACTTAAAAGTACTTGTCTAATTTTTTTAATACACTGCACCTTGCCCTGGGGGCTGCCAAAGGCGTACCCTAGGGGTGTCTTATTTGTTTTCAAAAGGAAGGTTTGGGCCTGGCAAAAGATTTTTTCTGCCAGGTCGAAATGGCAGTTTAAAACTGCACACACAGGCTGCAATGGCAGACTTGAGACAAGTTTAATACACTACTTAAGTGGGTGGCACAATCAGAGCTGCAGGCCAACAAGCAGCATTTAATTTACACACCCTGGACACAGGTAGTGAAACTTTCCTAGGGACATACAAATAGATTAAATATGGCAATTGGGTGTAAGCCAATTGCACCATGTTTTAAGAAGAGATCACAAGCACTTTAGCACTGGTTAGTAGTGCTAAAGTGCACAGAGTCCTAAGGTCAACAACAATGAATTCAGCAAAAGGTAGATGCTAAAAGCAAAAGGTTTGGGGGAAGACCATCCATCTGATCTGGTGTCTTCTAGAATATTATTCAATTCAGTTCAGTTCAGTTCAGTAAATCTTTATTTCGATGATGATTAAAACCATCATAAAAATACATATGTACAGTTAAAAATTGATTAAATAGCATGTCTGAACTTTATCTAAAAACAAAAGTGCACAGTTCTAAACCTCAGTATAATATACATTCATTCCTTGACATTAACCTCTTGTAGTTCTTAATCTTACTGCTACTTAAAAAAAATTCATAATAGAGCATAATGTTCGCATATCGTTTTCTCTTTGTAAGAAAAGTAAGGCAGTTTTGGCTTGACGAAATTTTGCCTCTTTCAAAATAGCCACCAGAAATTTACGTCGAGGCATCTGATAAAAAGGACACAAAAGTACAAAATGAAGGGTGTCCTGTGGAGACCTATTGTCGCAGCCGCAGGCACCCTTCTGCTCAATTGTTAATGTAAAACCAGATGGATAAGACAATATATTTGGTAACATATTGAGCCTAAAACGACACATTAAAAACCTATCCTGCGAGTTGTACATAAAAAATAGATAGGGTTCCATACGCTCGCTATTACTCACAAGATAATGAGCAGTTACTGAACTCTTCGACAATTCAGAACCTGTTCTGCGAAATGCAAACTTTTATAGCAACAGTTTTTTAATCTGTGGTTTACAAGAGGTAGAAAATATGTTCGGGTTAATAAAAAGATCCTTCCTGTCTATATCCTCTAGCGTAACCTTGACGTAATTTAGCCACGGGATTTGCAGCCCCTTGTCCCTTTGTAAGCAATCTGCTACAATTACTCTACTTAGTTCTGCCTCAGGATTTTCCCAAATTCTAAGCCATGCTATAATGGGGCTCAGCTTTAACTGATCTATGATGTAAGGGCTTCCCAGTTCGCTATGCTCGATTGCAGCTGGGGTACTCTGCGGGATTTTTAAAATCCTGCGGAGATATTTGTCTTCCTCCAGCTGCAATTGTTTTGCATCCCCAAAGCCCCACACATCTGCTCCATACAGGGCTTTTGCAGAGCTGTATAAGTTCATCACCTGTTCTGGGGACCAGCGACCCAGCCTTCGGGCAAAATTTAGTATAGCACCATTTGAGAAAACCAGTTTTGAACAGCATTCCTCTATCAGGGTTTTACATTTTAGTGCCCCATCAAATAAGAGTCCCAAATAGGAGAAAGTCTTCACCGTTTCTAAAGTGTGGGTCCCTATTTTGTATGCAAAGTTCCTGCCAGGCTTTTTACCTGCCAACATCACAAAGGACTTGCTTAAATTCACAGACAGGTCTAAGCTGTCCATGAATTTGACAAATCCGTCGATCAAACACTGTAAGCTCCGTGGGGTACGGGCAAGCAGGACCGCGTCATCCGCGTACAAAAGTACCGGAATATGACGCGTTCCCGCTTTTGGACAGTCTGTGTTCAGGGCAATTAGAGTTCTCTCGAGGTTAATAATATAAAGTGAGAACAAGAAGGGAGCAAGGATACAACCTTGCCTCACTCCGCTAATGAATGGAAAGGGTTCAGTACTCCCCCCCTCCATGCTATAGCGGACCCTGGCCATGGTGTTCCAGTGTAGTTCTCTAAGAATGTTAATCAGTCCAGGGTCAATTCCCAGGTTGCTCATCATAGCCCATAGCTTGTTCCTGTTTACTTTATCAAATGCCGCGGCCAGATCCATAAACCCCAGATAAATAGTTTCGTTACTGGCTTTTGTGTATTTAGCGACCAGCAAGTAGAGGTTAAGACACTGGTCGCTAGTTGATTTTCCTGATCTAAAGCCATACTTGGTATCTGCTATAGTATGATGCTCTTCTGTCCAATCCATGAGTTGGTTCAATACTACCCGGACCAGGATTTTTGGCAGAGACATCGATCAACGATATCGGTCTGTAGCATTGAGGATTGTCCCTACTTCCCTTCTTATATATAGGGACATTTATAGCTGTAGACCAAGAGCGGGGGAGCCCAGTTATAACAGTTGCATTTAGGACCCTCGTCAGGATTGGGGCCCATAGGGCCACATTGCTCAGATACAAATCTGGCGGGGTGCCGTCAGGACCTGGGGCTTTATTTCGGGTGAGACCTTGAATTGCCTTAGTTGTTTCTGTGAGGGAAAATTCTACTTCCCAACTTCGTGTTCCAACCCAACCCCCTTCTTGGACTGTATCATGGGTATGATTGTAAAGTCCCTCAAAATGTGTCACTCATTATTCTGGTATGTTGGTTCCAATCACCGGGGCACTGGTGTCCTGGAAGCATGGCCTATTAATTATCCTCCAGAATTCCGTAAAGACCCTTTTCTCCCCAGCCTCCCTCAAGTCGGCCCACACTTCAGCTTGGAGGGCAACCTTTCTCTGTTTTAACTCAGTTTTATAGGTCTGTCTAAAAAAGGCCACTTTTAATTTATCCCTAGGATTGGCTTTAAGACTAGATTTTAAATCTCTTCGTGCACGAGAGCAGTTGGTATCAAACCATCTTGGCTGAGTTATGTTTTTCCTGGGGCCTTTTGCCTTCATTAACTCTTCAACTAGGTTGGTTATAGACCCAACCGCCATGACCAGGGAGCAACCCTCTATCAGTGGGTCTAGGCATTCTTCGATCTGACTTTTCCCCTTTGCTATTAATGATTTATAGAATGCCTGAGCATCGATTTTCGACCACCTAAGCCGTCTCCCCTGGTCAGTTGCCCTCAGGACAGTATCTACTTGTTTACTCCTCTTGGGACAGCCTCTAAACATGAGTTCCAGGACTAAAGGATTATGGTCACTGAAAGTGCTCCAATCAATCCTCACCCCGGTAATCCAGTTTTTTGCAAAACAGGATACTACAATATAGTCTATAAAGGAGGAGCATACTCTTCCTTTGAAAGTTGGGGTAAGAGACCCCTCTTTTCCCGGGACAACCAAGTCAATAGTGTGTGCTAGAGCATATGTGTCTAGTAATTTTCTGAGTGCTAACCCCTCAGAGTTATGTTCGAAGTGTGGGCCAGTCTCAACCGGGCAGGAAGACCAATCAGTAATTACTGGGAGCAAGTTTGGGCATAGATGACAATTTAAATCACCCATCACTATTACAATTGGTTCTGCCACCCTTTTCCTATATTCTTGCTCCTGATTGAGTCTATAATCTAATTCTTGGAGGACAACATTTGTTCCTTTTACCGGCCCTTTGTTATAGATGTTAAATATCAACAACCTCAAACCATTCCCTGAAAATGTTGCCGCCTGGAGAGTATGCGATGTCCAGGATGGGAGTGTCCAGACTCCTTCTAGATTTAAGTCTATATATAGTGCTAGCCCTCCCTTTGCCCTTCCAGATCTAGCTACTTGTGCTGGTACAAAGAAACATTTGTAGCCCGGTATTTGGAAGGGGTTGCTATCAACCGCCCAGGTCTCCTGGAAGCTTATTATTTGGAACCCACTTAATTGATTCCGCCAGTCTTTGTTGTCAAATTTCCCCGCTAAGCCTGCTACATTCCAGGACATTATTTTTAGCCCTCCCACAGAGCGTTGTGCGACCAGTGCTCCCAAGTTATCTAAAGTGGGTCCACTCCTCATTAGTGACATTCCCCATTGTTTCCCCTGACCTTGCAATAGTTGGAGTTCTTCGGTCCCCCACTGCTGATATTCCCCTAATACTCCCTGAAGGATAGGTTCAACACCCTCCTCCTCTGCCATGTGATCTTGGGGATCCCCTGACCTGTTTAGTCAGTCGTTTTCATCAAGGGAGAATAGGGGGCTGAATCTATTTGTCCATTCTGCTAAACCCCGCTCTTTTGAAACCAGACCTTCCAGAGTGTGGTTCCTTGCCCTGGTCACGTCTGGGGCCCTTCCCATTCTGCCAAAAGTGTGTACCTTGGACCATGTGTGACACACTGTATTGAGTAAAAATATCCTAGTGGCAATGGTCGTATGGTGCTGGTCTGATTCATATTACCATTTTTCAATATATATTCCACTAGGCCAGTGTTCCTGAAATTCACAATAATACAATTGCCCGCCGTGTTTATATTCCTACTACCTATCCAGTTTACTCTTCTGACATGGAGAATCTCCCCGCTTTCCTTGCTGGGCAAGGAGTTGGTATCTCTTCCATTTGTCTCTCGGCGTGTATTATGTGTCTCTGCCAATCTAAGAGTTGAGGGGTTCCTATTTTGTGTTTGCAACGTGGTTGTTTGGTTTTGGCCCTGATCTGAGCCCTTATGCCCTACTTTCTGCGTATTACCCAACTCCGCCTGCATTGGAAGATTTGGAGGGGCATGAGCTTGTTCAATCGTGCATTGTTCATTGCTAACACAGTTATTATTAGTGGGGTACTGCCGGTCTGGAATGGTGTTTGATGGAGCAGGGTTGGCAAGTGAGTTAATATTTATAGTGGAGCCCTTTGTCCTTCCCTGCTTATTCAGTTCGTTTGTAATTTTGTCTAGCCTACTGATTAATGGTTTAATCTGGCTTGCAATGAAAAGTTCCAGATTTTTTTGAAGATCTATTATTACTTGAGCCATCCACCATGGTGGGGCTGGCTGGTATGTCGCTTCTACTTCAGTAACTTCATCCTCAGTATCTTTTGTTCTGGGCATTAAGGCACTTGATTGTACTTTCCTGGAGTAACACTTCTTGGGCCCCGCTCTTCTAATTCTACTGCTCGGGATTTTATTGTCAGCTAACGACTGGGCGCAAGGAATATCCTCAAGGCAAGGTTTGCCATTGGTTAGGACTGTTCTTCAAACCATGGCATTTTGTGGAAGATTATATGATTCCAACCTTGCTCTCATTGCAACCTTGTAATAGGGGCCTACTTATGAGTTTGGCAGTCCATAGGACCACAAAACTCGAGGTAGAGGGTTGGTGGTGGTCGGGGACAGCCGCACCGGCAGGAGACCGCTGTATTGCGAGTACGGCAGTCGGACCTCCCTAGGACCGCCGCAACTGCTGGGGATCCATGATCCCTGGCAGTAGTGCGGGAGTCTTGAAGCTGTAATGTGCTTGGTGGTGCCACTGCAACACAGCCAAGCATATTACAAGTTTCCTCACTGCTAGTGTTCTCTTGGTGGTTCTCACTCGATGAAACTCCTGGCAGTGAGGAAAGAAAGGGAGCCCTAAAGGGCCCCCTTGTCCCATGTAAGCATGGGCGGATTTCACGGATCCACGATTCGCGGATTTTGCGGATTTGCGTATTGTTGATCCGCAAAATCCGCGGATCTGCGGATTTTTTTTTTTGCGGATTGCGCTCGTGAAAGTCAAGGATGCAAAGGCCTCTATCCAGCATCACAGCTGATTTTCGACGGTAGATTTGGGAAGAAAGCACACCTTCCCAGCCTCGACAATGCTCACGATTGTTTTTGGGCTGATTTATGCATCACTGAATTTGAGCTTCAACTGTCCATCATAGTGGGTAAATGGCGGGAAGACGGTTCACACCGCAAGTGTGTGGGCGGGGCCAAACAGACGGGTCTTACATGTGAGCACACATGCCTCTGGTGTGTATAAAAGGTCAGAGACCGATCAGAGCAGCAGATGAAGAGAAAGAAGCTCCTGGTCACAGGAACAGCCAGGGGATTGCGCTCGTGAAAGTCAAGGATGCAAAGGCATCTATCCAGCATCACAGCTGATTTTCGACGGTAGATTTGGGAAGAAAGCATACCTGCCCAGCCTCGATAATGCTCACGATTGTTTTTGGGCTGATGAATGCGTCACTGAATTTGAGCTTCAACTAGGGCACATGCTTTATTGATATCTGTAAGTGCTTCCTGTTGAGGTTTAATTTTTGTGACAGGACCATCGTGCCAGAATGAACCCTGCCCTTCATATCCCTTGAGTGAGCTGTCCATCATCCTGTAACTATTTTAGGATGGCGCCGGCAAGCTGCCAGCGCCATCCTGAAATAGTTACTAAGTTAGCTTCAACAGGAAGCACTAATAGATAAAATAAAGCAGGTGCTCGAGCACCAGCTTTATTTTATCTATTTGTGCTTCCTGTTGAAGCTAACTTAGTAACTATTTTAGGATGGCGCTGGCAGTTTGCCGGCGCCATCCTAAAATAGTTACAACCACTTCAAGCTAGAAGGCTTGAACTTTTGCCCCCCGGATCCGCCGCTCGGGGATTTGCGGATTTGTGGTAAATTCGCGGGAGTTCACGGATCGCGAATTTACCGAAAATCCACAAAATCCGCGAGCGGAACGGATTTTCTGCCCATGCTTAGTCCCATGCACAGGGGTGCATGCAAACGGGGCACATGATGTGCCCCCCTGTGAGCATGCAGACCTGTTCCTGCACTGCATGGAATGCACAGTCCATGCCATGCAGGAATATCCGTTGAGGGTCCTGTGGCGGTGCAGTTCTAAGGCTTACATATGAGCCTTTGTACTGCACCACTACGAGATTGCCACGCCGTCTGACAGACCACAAATTAACTTGTTATCTGGCAGGAGGGTGGCGGTCGACTTTGGCAGACATGGAGCAGGGCGCTGGCATGGCAGCCCGCTCCGAGTCGTAATCAGGCCCTAAGACACAAATCAGGTAGTTCTCACTCCCTGTGACTCCCACACCACTCACATGCTTTCCCTCGTCCTTTCATCCTTGCTTCCTGTCATCCTCACTCATTGCCCCATCATTCTCCATGCTCCGCCCATCCAACCCCACTATTATGATACGCCTTGTCATATTTATTTGCCTACTTCACTTTTATTATACTGCCTTGCTCATTCCAGGAAATAGCTAAGGACCAGTTCCCTGTGTAGATTACATAACATTTGCACATACAGGTGACTGTGCCATCTGTAGATATTAGGGTACCATTTTTCAAAACTAACAGGTGATGCATTCAAAGCCTCGCAAACGTGAAAATCAAGTGAATATGCAAATGTTTATATTGAATTCATGCCATTTCTCTTCGCTGCCCTGCTCAAAATAATGACACAGTTGAGAATTGTTGCCATTATTCCTTTCCACTTTGAACAAAAGAAGACATTCAAGGTAATCTAGTCTGTTCATAATTCTCTGGCAGCCTAGATGGAGGGGTCTGTGGTGGAAGCTGATGAGATCTCCCATTACTGGCTTAAAGTACTGCATCATACTGCAACAATCATATGTCTCTAATTCGCGGGACCTCTAGTATTGACTTAAGGTACTGCAGCCTGCTTTAGATAGGACTTGCATCTGACTAGAGGAACCGCTACTAAAGTACTGCAGCCTGCATTGGGAAAGTGCTGGTTGCAGTTCTTCTAGTAATTTCAAATGTGTGTGTGTGTTTTTTTTTAAAGCGATACATTAGGTTTTGTTATGTTTATTTCTATTTGGAAATTAATATGTAATATTTAATGTTCTGATGAACAAGCATGGAAACAATTTTTTTTTCAAAACTGTTATTAAATGCACAGTAACGATTTGTGGTGCCGTATGTCCATCTGGACTACATTATTTCTTTCTCATAGAGTGAAAGAGCCACCTCAACCTCTCAAATTTCCCATTGTTCATAGGAGGCAGAGGTCTGGGACTGCATCAAGGCAGAACATCTTCTTTCTGTTATGGTGCTTCGGACCCTGTATTCTGGCCTCTCTTTGGTGGGGAGATGGCTCAACTGAAAGAAGGCAATTAATATGATCTTAGGTTGGCCAGGTGCACAACAGTCGCATTGACTACTAGATATAGTGTGTTACCAATGTCTGATGCTCAGTCAATAGTGATTGTTTCTAACTATTCCCTGAATGGTCCCTCTTTTTTAAAAAAACGCCAAATACAAGTGTTTGTAATGGCAGGATTGTTTGTTTGATGATTTCCTATGCAGTACATATGTAAACGGCAGTAGGTGTGTATTGTGACCTACGTGAAGAATAGGATGTCTTTGGGTAGTATTGATGTACTATTAACATAGATTTAACTATCAAGTCAATTTCGTTACCTCTCTTGTCCTGCAGTATCCCACAGCTGAAGGACAGTCGGTTCGCCATCAACCACCAGCGTTTTCATGTGAAAATCAACTCCTTTAAATGAAAAAATGGTAATCTTAGCATGGCACTATACTATGCAAGAAAACAATGTAATATCATAAAGGATTGCTTTGGATTCAAAAACCCCAACTAAAATCGATAGGGTGAGGTCTTCTTCTGCTTGACATATTTAGACAATTATATTTTCAGATTTTTCTGTTTATTAGTTTGTTTATACAAATCCGCAGCTACAAGTTCAAGGTTGGATTGTGTGTCCCTGTAGAGGGAGGTGACCGTCATTGATGTTTAATTCCTACCCGTGTCAGCCATGTGAGAAAACTCCCTGAGTGCTGTAGCATTTTTGTGAACATAACATAGTCCCGCTTTGGTATCTGCTTTTCTGTAAACAAACGAGTTTTGCAGAGCGAGCACTATAAACATGGCTCCCGCTCAAAGACCTTCAGTGCTAAGTATGATGCCACTGTAGCAGTGACTCTCTTCACAGCACAGAGATGCCCGCCAGGCAAACAAGTAGCTCCAAACAGGGCAGTCAGCCATCCACCAGGATGGCAGAGTGTATAACACCAGAGTATCATAAGTAAAATATTGGCTGACAGAAATATTGTGCCCCAAATGTTGTTTACAAAATATCACCCCATTCGAGCTAAAAGTAAGAAATCTACATCTTTTTGTAAGCAATCTTTTGCACACAATACTTCTGCCAGGAGCCGGTTGACCAATAGGTAGAGAAAAGGTCAAACATTTTGGTTGGATATATTACTTATGAGATATTTTTGAGTCTAGGTGCTTGTAATCTACGATTTTTAGTCCAATTTTTTTCAATGAGTACCTTGCAGGTCTACCTATCGATCCAAGAGGTTTGCCCATAGCAAGAGCTCTATTAACTTGTACTTCAACAACACTTAAATGGACATAATCAAGAAATGGGCCGGCCTGAGCCCTGCCAAGTACCTATGAATGTAGTTGACTTTGTCCGGCGTTATTGCTTACTTCGGTATTTTTCACTTATTTTGTTGATATTTCCAAGCACAACATCAAAACCACTGGTCCTAATAAGCACTTTTGTCTAAAGCTATCTGGTGATTGGACATGTGATCTCATTTCTCATTATGGCCTTAATGCACGCGGCCATATCAGAGAAACTGTGCACTGGTCACTGGTTCAAGGAAGCAAAGAAAACTGAGTTGCACTATTTTTGCAATTTAGAACGGAGCAAACAGATTTTTCTCATTTTAAATCAGCATACGATTTTGGAAACAAGGTTAAAAATGCAAAACCGTATTTGTGAAAAATATGCTAGAAAAACAGGGCATTCATTGTAAAGATCGAAGTATACGCTCTCTGACTGCAGGGACTTTTTAACTTCTTTCACAACAACTACCAGATGAATAGCATTCTTTTCATATATGATATTATTTACAAATACCAGACAGTATACAAAAAAATGTTTGGCCTTGAAAAAGCCCCAGGCCTGCGTGCCAACTAGGGAGCGAAACACATGTTGGCTAGTTTGCTTGCAAAATTGATCTACTATGAACTTATTGATTTTCAATATATTTTGACTGGGGACTCTATTTATTTATTTATTTTATTTGCAGATTTGTAAAGCGCATAGCTACCCTGGGGCGTCCCAGCGCTGACAGTCGACCTGTAGTTCCGGAGGGAGGGAAGAAGGGGTGAAGTATTATGGGAAGAGCCATGTTTTTAGTTGCCTACGAAAGGCAAGTAGGTTGTGTTCTCTTCGGATGGAGAGTGGAAGGGAGTTCCACAGTTTTGGAGCATTGTAGGAGAACAATCGCCCCCCAGAGCGGGCCTTTTTTATTCTGGGGACGCTGGCCAGGGAGAGGGAGTCTGATCTGAGCTGTCTGTTAGACTGATGGGGTTTGACGAGGGATCTCAGAATCGGCGGGCCTCTGCCTTGCATTATTTTATGTGAAATGCAAAGAGTCTTAAAGGTGATCCTTTCCTTAATCGGGAGCCAGTGTAAGCTTTTGAGGGCTGGTTTGGCAGAGCTTCTAAATTTGGTCCCGGTTAAGAGTCTGGCGGCGGCGTTTTGGGCGCATTGTAGTCTATTAATGACTGATGCGGGGGCCCCTAGATAAAGGGCGTTTCCGTAATCCAATCTGGAGTTCACCAGGCCCTGCATAAGCAGTTTCCCGGATTGGAAAGGGATTAAATGAAGGATTTTCCGCGCTGTTTGGATAAGGCCGCAGCAAGTGCCTGTGGTTTTTCTGGCCTGGGTTTTGAAGTTGAGGTCTTGGTCCAACCAGATACCAAGGCTTTTGACTTCGGGTTTGGGGGTGGGGGTGATCTGTTTTTTAATGTCTATCTCGCTCCCTTGGCTACAGTGGTGGAGTCTTGTGGGGTCAGAGTGGTCTCTTATGCTGACGATACTCAGCTGATATTCTCTTTTAGAGACCACTCTGACTCCACCTTTGCCAACTTCCGCCAATGTTTGGATAACATCTGTGCCTGGATGACCAGCAACCACCTTAGGCTTAATACTGATAAGACAGAGGTCTTATTTTTTAACCAGAAAACTTCAATATCCCCCAGCCTGTGGTGGCCCACAGCGCTTAATCCCCCGCCCTCCCCGGTCCAATCAGCACGTAACCTTGGCTTTCAGTTCGATGATTCACTCTCCTGTAAAGCGCAAATTAACAAGGTCTCCTCAGCCTGCTTCGCGAAACTTTGCATGATTAAAAAGATCCTTCCTTACCTCCCCTTAGACGCCCGTAGAACTATCACTCAGGCCCTCATCACATCTCATTTAGATTACGCCAATAGCTTATACGCTGGTGCCCCTCAATACTTTATTGATCGTCTTCAGATCGTGCAGAATGCGGCAGCTAGACTGATTGGAAATATCCCCTACCGTCAGTCGGTTGCTTTTTATTGCAAAGAGCTACACTGGCTCCCCATTGCAAGCCGCGTTCTTTGATTTTCTTCCCCTTGACTCTAGAAAGACAGTTACAGTAGCCCTCATACTCTCACGGGTGGACTACTGTAATGGTCTCCTGGCAGGGACAAAAAAGTCCACTCTCTCGAAACTTCAAAGTGTTTTACACACTGCCGCCCGCCTTGTTCTAAAACTCCCACGCAAATCATCAATCTCCACAGCCCTCAAGACCTTACATTGGCTCCCCTTGCACAAGAGAATACTCTTTAAGATTCTCATTGTTGCTTTCCGAGCCTTCAACAAAACAGGTCCCGCTTATCTTGCCAGACGTTTCCCTCATTATAATCCAAGTCGTTCCCTTCCATCCTCACAAGAAAACTTTATGACCTCCACCAAGTTCAACCTGAAGTCTAAAGGCGGCAAAACCCTCAGTATCCTGGCCATTAAAGCCTGGAACAGCATGCCAAGACAGCTCAGACTTCAGACTCTTGAGAAACCTTTTAGGAAACTCCTCAAAACTTGGATTTTCAATCTCTCCGACGACTGGACTAAAGCCGCCATCTAGCTTCCCCCCCGCCCTTCACTTTGTGATTTGGTCTCAAGGTTTTACAGCGCCATGATGCTCCTTCCGGAGCGAACGCTGCGCTTTATAAATACCCCTCCAAATTCCAAATTCCAAATTCAAGACTCTCACCCTCGCCTTTCGTGCTATCAACGGCCTAGGGCCAGGATACCTGAAAAAGCGAGTGGTAATATCTCAATCAGCTAGAACACTGAGATCTAATAATCTACGTCTCTTGATTGTACCACGCTTTCGACGAACCAGAATGGGCGGCAGAGGGTTTAGCGTGATGACTGCTAAACTATGGAACTGCCTCCCACTTGACCTTAGGTTCTGCCCTTCTGAATCCCTTTTCCGTAGTAAATTAAAAACGTGGCTCTTTTCCAGATCACGATTCTAGTCCTACAACCCTCCTGCCTCCCCTCTTTATTCGTGAGTTTCTGCTTTAGCGCCGGGACACCCCTTCTGGGGTAGCTGCGCGCTGTATAAGTTTCTTAAATAAATAAATAATAAAAAATCCCATGCAGCTTGGCCATGAGAGGGATGGGGGGAGTTTGCGTGGGTTTCCCAAGAGAAGGATCTCGGATTTCTCTCCGTTTAATTTCAGGCGTGATTCGCACATCCAATGGAAGATGTTCTCGAGACAAGTTGCCAGGTTGTCCAGGCTTTTACTCGACTGGTTGATGGACACTACCAGTTGGGTATCATCGGCGTACTTGACTGTTTTTATGCCAAATGGGGTTATAATGTCTTCTAGGGGGGACATGTAAACGTTAAAAAGTGTGGGGCTCAGGGAGGAGCCCTGGGGGACCCCACACTGGAGAGGGAGAGCTTTGGACTTAGCTGTGCCCTCAGACACCTGGAAGGTTCTACTTTCCAGGAAGGATTTGATCCAGGACAGGGCGGTGCCGGAGACTCCTACCATGCTGAGCCGGTGGATGAGGATAGCATGGTCTACCGTGTCGAAGGCGGCACTCAGATCGAGGAGGATCACTGCCACTGATCCTCCTGCGTCTATGATGGTTCTTGCCTCTTCGACCACGGCTAGTAATGCGGTGACTCTACCAAAAAGAATTTCCATATCTTCTGATTCTGTTTGAAGCTGTCTGCCTGAATCCATTATTTCAATATTGTCCTATGTGGGATTAGGGGTTTGGCCCAACACAGGTTGTGACAGTGTCTAAAAAAGACTAAAGTCAATAAAGGGAGACAAAGCCCCTGGTTTTTACCCCTCTCTGCAAAACCATTCATTGCAAGTGAGAGTTTAACAAATACATCATAACGGATTGTTCACTAATTTTGCTAGTTAATGCAACAAAGGGCTGGCTGAATTTACTTCAACCATGGAAACAGCACTTCACATTGAAAAATATTATAATAATAGTGGCAAAAGAGGTTGAAATCATTTCCGCCAGATTTGCCCTTGTGCTAATATTGTTTCTCGATCCTTTATTATACAACCACAAAAATTGTACTAATGAATTTGCACTATTTGTTGGCCCACTGCAAAATTTCTGAAACTGTTACAATGTATTGGCATCTTCCGTGACATGAAGCCATTTCTAGTGACTTTTTCAATTACATTAAATCGAATTTTATAATCTGAATAATTGTCATCTCTCTTATGAAATTTTGGACAGTTAATTTGACACCATTTTAAGCAGAGGCTAGATGCAGAACTAAAAGCTAAATAATTTCAAGAACTTACCCAGGGTGGCGCTTGTGTTCCCCCGAAATTCATTTTTGCAAAGTCGCATGAGAAAACTCGATTTTCCAACTGCAGCATCACCCGCCAGGACAATCTTAAAAGCCTTCGCCGGTTTAGATTTGTGATCTCGGTCTGTAGCATTTTCCTTAAAATTTAATGATAGACAAAGCTTTACAGAAATGTCCTGGATGTACAAACAGATCAGTATAAAAAAGGAAAGAGAGGGAAAGAAGCATCACATCTGTATACTTATGAAAGCAAAGATGATAGGTGTTGTGTTTTGCAACAAAGGATAGAGAAGAGAAATACATTAGGCGTCATGTTGAAACTCTAGTGGTTCAAGGCGTGAAATCACTCTATGATTCATAAAACAGTGCCTGAGTGTGAAAGCAAACTACCTGGAGTACAATATACATGGGAAACCTCCAGCAAGGATCGGTTGAAGTTGATGCATAGAGACTATAAGGTGGTTTATATCGAGGCAGCAGGGCAGTAAGTTGACTTTACATCCTGTGTCCTTGTCCCAGTCATTACTTATGAGGTTGTAAAATCCTCCATACAGGAAAAAGAAACCTGGAAATTTAGCAAAACCAAACCGTGCCCATTCCCTCCAAAACACCATATATTGCTATGTTAACCCAGCATTCTCCAGTCTTGGTGTTTCTGTCTTTGCCTTCGAAAATAAAACACATAAATTGTAGGTAAAAGGCTGTGGGCGTTCTTGGGTGTCTTACAGAAATTATTTTGTTTTGGCGTGGTTCACAGATTTTTCCTGCTGGTCTTGCGCATCAGCAAATCAATTCTTTAAAGATATGCCATTGCAAGAACCCAAAATAAATCACTGCTGGGCTTTGATGTATGCAGGTTCTGTAAGCATTTCTCTGCAAGGGTTGAAGTGATTAAAATCTATGGACTGCTGACAGTCGTAATATTTTTGGTTTTTACAGGGGCGTAGTTAGTGAGTTTTTAGGACTGGTGGAGGGTAATGGGGGTGCATCTCAAATTTTCGGACAAACAAATCAGTGCACTACAGGATGAATGAGTGAGGTGACCAAGATTAAGGAATGACAGATCCTATGAAGAGCAGAGTCAGCATTGATTTGCTTCAGTTTATCCTTTGGGGCTGATTTAGAGTTTAGTGGGCAGGTACTCTTGCAACTGCAACCGAGTATCCTGTCTGCCAAACTCAATGTTAAGCCAATAGACCAAAATTTACTCTGTCAGTGTAAAACTCACTTCAACAGCCCAAACAAGTAGGTGCCATCAGAAGTAGTCCATCCGACCATCCACCCTGCTAAGTGAGGGCGGTCAGATGGCTTTTTATTTACTGTCCATCACCGTCAGATATACCCAGGTGGCAAGGAACAGTAAAAAAAGAAAGATTACCCCTACACTATGGGGGAAAACTGGTGTGGGGCATTCATTTTTTTCTTTATTTTTCCAAAACAAATTCCTGCTTTTTGTGATTTGATTTTGGAAAAATAAAAAACCTTTCAAAAAGTTTGACAGCCAACTGTGTTGTCTGACAGAGCCATCCGTTAAACATTTCCTACACTGAAAAGAACTATCCTGATTGAGGTTCCTACCAATGTATAGAGATAACTGTAAGGCTGGTGGACATTTCTAAATTTGGTCTTAAAGGCAGTAAAGCCCTCCACCACCCTGTCTTTCTTTACTTTGTGTACTACAATCCTAAACCAGGCCCTCTGTTTAAAGTGACACAGAGGGCAAAAGAACAATGGTTTGGATTGGTAAAATAAGGAATCACCACTGGGTAGATATTTGCAATCATTTGTCCGGTCACCTTTTGGGTGTTTAATTGCCTGTAATATGATGGGGAAGCTGAGACTGGCATAGCTTTCCAAGCTTTTTACGGGCAATTATTTCAAATTCTAAACAGTAGTACATTTGCATTTATTTTAGGAGTATTTCTATGGATGAATATTTGCTACGTTTTTGGTAAACCAGTCATTGTGGCGCATATTTGCAAATTTGTGGATCAATGTAGCGCAGCAAGTAAAGGTGCTGTGCTGCATCGTGTCACCTGAAGAGAGTAGAACAGTATCATACCATCAAAGAAATTGCGCAGTTCTACTCTCTTCATGCTCAGGTGCAATTTGGGCTGCCTACGGGCAGTACAGGTCCCATTGTGCCATAGTGTAAGGGTGTCTGCGTTATGGTCAGTATAGTTTTTGCACAAGAAAGAGTACCTTTCGGCACAAAAAATATCATTAGGGGTTTTTTCCTTTTTCAGAATGCAGCACGTTTCTCCTTGATACGCCACCCTCAGGCAGGTGCACCATTTTGGCACAAAACCATGTCTAAGACTATCTGTAAATATAGTTTTGTGTCAAAATCCATTGGTGGATGCACAGGAATTCTCACGCACCACCCACAGAATGCTTACTTGATGCAGAGTAGCACAAGGCAGCACAATGAGCTGCATTGCGTTATTTTTTCTGACAAAGCCACGCAAATCGACATTTGCATGGCTCTGTAAATTCATAAAAAGATTTTGTGTCAGGACTTCCTTGAAAAGCTGATGCAACCCCAATGCAAAATCTTTGTATATCTGGGCCTAAATATATTTAAGATACTGATGCAAAAAATTAACATGTTAAAACCTCTTAGTGAAATTGGGATGGCAAGAAAAAACGACACAGACATAGCAGGCCCCACTCAAGACCTCTCTACCAAGCCAAAAATGCATTTACTTGGGGGGTGTCACTAAGCCCCAGGGTTTCTTCTTACTTGGATATCGGTTCAGTTCTGGCCCAGGCCCATTCTGTTAATGGTGCACCGTGTGCAGATCAGAGAAGTGCTCAGTATTTACAATACTGGCCGATGTGGCAAATTCAAATGTACTGATCATTTGGAACCAATTTGCCACAAGTTGGTCTTGTTAAAATCTTCTTTTACCTACCTTCTTTGTATATACCATCTGTCTTTTGCTTAAACTAATTGGTGTATGTAAATGTGCATATGTTTTTTAAATATCTTTACATAAACCACATACAATTTATTTTGAAAGACATTTTAATTTAACATTGTATGTGCCATTGGAATATAAGCTTAAAAAGTTTTGAAGTAATTATCAATTCCATGAAGAAAAAGTAATACAAATGCATCTATCTTACAATAAAACAAACTATTTGGTAAAATTGTATCTCTAACCAATAAAGCAAAATCAATAGCATAATCATAAGGGAAGAACAAGACACATGCGTCAAAAGACCAAAATTGCGACATATAATTTTTTGTCCTTTACATATTCAACAATGAAAGGCTCAATTCTGAAAGCCATTTGTGCACCTATATTGAAATTACATGCTCAAATGTTTAACAAGTGGAAAATAGGACTGGGCTTTTTAAAATGTGTCTTTACACTTCTAAAAATATAGTTGTGTGTAATTCTGTGTTACCGGGCAGAATTGTCCTATGAAGGCTGTTACAACCCCAAACATACACATACGCTGGTATGCATACACATTTTCAAAGTCTATTTCTATCTGGGGATGGTTACACATGTACTCCTATTAAGAGCCGTAGTAAACGTCTATCTAGAATCCCTTCCTGGTAAAACAACAAGGAACTTTAATGCATGTTAATCATTACTAGATCACTATGCAAAAACAGAGGAGACATGCATGGCCTATGCAGAGACCATAAATCAGACCTCAGTGTCATCAAAGTAACCTAGTTAGGGGATAATGCAGCACTTATTCTAGATGAAGCAATCCCTGACAGTTACACAACTACCTTCATAAATGGACCTCTAGGAAAATTGGAAGAGAGTTAGTGGTAGTCCATAAAAATACACCACCCACATCCTTCATTGAAAGGCTACAACATATGAGAAAGTAAAACAATACTCATTCACTGTTCTCCATCTCTAACTTTAGAAATCACCACTTTGCATATACAGGATTGATCTCAAATACATTGAAATGCCTTCTTCAAATCTGATGATTCTTGCTCCTTCTGCGGCAAATAGTTGTACTCCTGATATCATGTGGTCATTTTTTGAATGACACTTATTGGCATTGTTATGTGGATTTCAAATTGCACTGGTATTCTGGTGCTGAGCAGATGTGTATTTCTTGCCCTGCTTATGGTAGATTGGTTAATTAAAAAGCTAGGTCTTCAGCTGCTTGCGGAATTCAAGAAGAGAAAAGGAGGCTCTGATGTGGAGTGGAAGTCTGTTCCACACTTTAGGAGCAATGTAAGAGAACGCTCGTCCTCCTGATATGGTTCTGTTTACGCATGGGAGATAATGCGATCAGGAGTCCTGTGGAGCAGAGGTATCTGGGTGGTTGGTGGAAGGAGATACGACTGTTCAGGCTTAGTCATGTAGCGCCATGAATGGGTGTAAGAAGTTGAATTGAGAGCATTTGTGCGTTGGTAGCCAGTGAAGTTGTGATTTGGGTTCTGTGTGTGAGGCTGAGGACAAGTCTGGTTGCTGAGTTCTGGATGATTTATAGTCTTTTAGTGAGTTGCTTGGTGATCCCAGTGATGGAGCAAAGTCTTGGAGAGAAGAGACTTGCTCGGAGCAATCCACTCGTTTAACTCAATAACAAGTTATTAATAAAGTTTTGTGAAAACTAACACGCACTTACATGAACACTTTTGGGTAAGCGAATCTTGCTTATGTGTGTACTAACACAGATAACATTGAAGAAGGACTAATACCGCTTTAAACGGGAAATCTGTTTTGCACATGCGTCAACTACTTCTACATAGTATTACGAAGTAATGCTTGGAGGGAAATTCTGACGCATGAGCAGATGCTATTAACATGGCGGCTTGAAGACTCGCATGCATGGCACCTGCTTACTTAAAATTAGAGCAAGCTATTTTGCTAATACTAACGCGGGGATAAGTCAAATAAATAAAATGGGATAGAGTAGAGGTGGGTAGTGTACAGTGCAACCACTTATTTTGAGAAATTAACATCGGTCTTTTGACTTTTTCATTGGTGCATATTTGCGCCTTTCTCGCATAACTGAATGAGCTGAATGATGTGAAGTCCGGGCATGCCCACTGAGTGAAGCCATGAAGGTCAATGACACAGCAGTTGAAAAAGAGCCAAGATTGAGTGCTGCAGCCTGGGAACGAATAGTGCAGAGTTCAATAGTGAAATGTTCTATTCATTGTAGTGTCATTAATGTTGCAATATTGATACATGTCGTGTATGGGAATAGAATTTATGAATAAAAAGGAAGGGGTTGGGTTTACGAACAATGGTTTAACTGAATTTAGTGACATGTAAGCATGGTGTGATGAAGACACCTCTTTGCCGGACCCATCAGATTTTGTATTTTACGATATTGAAACATTAAAGGGGGGAACATGCTGAATGAAAGGTATAATTAAGATAGTTTTAGTTAGTTAGTTGGAGATCAAAGGATGCAGAGCTGAGGAGAGATGCTGCTGGAGACATGCCAAATGCTGGGAGAGAAGCTGATGCTGTAAATCGCTGATGAAGAGCTGATTGCAGAACCTGAAGAAGAAATTTCCATTCTAATTTAATAGGGTTAGATTTGAAGATCACGGAAGAATCTCGAGGAGGAAGAGAGTGTCAGAGAGGGGTGTGGCGCAATCGTCGGTATCTTAGGGAGGGTAACTATCCTGTTCTGATTCGTGTCCTGAAGTGTTTGTCTCCTGAATCTATTCTCAGGGGACCCCCACCAGCCCTTTGGCCAGGGGGGTTGGTCTTTCACACCATCCTTGGTAAATATAATTTTCTGTTATCTGCAAATGTTTTGAACTTTTCTCTCTGTCCTCTCCCTTTCCGACATCAGTTATTGCCTGAGTTAGAGATAAGGCATTGTGTTTATTAATTGAAATTTCCCTCTTATGAATGATGGTGATTGCACTGTATTGAGGCTGTTCACATGCATCTAAAATTTAGATCAAGCTTTAAAAACTTCTTGAGTCTGTGGTGATTTACTTAAAGTATAGATAGTTAGCTGCAGTTAATGATCACCATCAACTAGTTCAACTAATGGTCCATCGACCAGAGGAAAGAACTTGTTGATCTGTGAACGGTTAGTTGAAGACTGAGCAGAGGTATTAAATAAACGAATCCTAAACAGTTTGTAAATTTTTATAAATCTTGAACCGAACCAGCGGTGTTAACCACTGTGAGTTTTTATGGGCCCAGGTAAGTATATGGTAGTGGAGTATCTGTTGTTGGTGGACCACTGGATCACCAGCAGAGAGGTTGTTCCCACAGTCTAACTTGCTGTTAACTAGGGTGTGAGTGACAGTTTTTCTTGTGATGCTTGCTAGACATTTGAAGATCTTCCTCAGCATCTTCAGGGTGTGGAAGCAGGATGCAGTGATTGAGCTGACATGTGCGGTCATGTCCAGTTTGTGGATGATGACTTTTCTGACGTTCCTGGTATGGGTTCTGAATGTTGTGTCCAAGTTCGACTCTCCACCACTGGAGTCCCTTGCTGGGGTGTTCTTGCCAAATAACACAACTTCTGTCTTTTTGGTGTTGAGCTTGAGACAGTTGACTTTCATCCAGCGAGCGACTTCGGTCATGCAGGCAGTGAACTTGTTTATTGTGTGGGGGCTCGTGCCTGAGAGAGAAAGTATCAGCTGTGTGTCATTGGCAGTGGAGAGAATGTTGATGATGTATGCTCGGATGACACTGGCCAGAGGGATCATGGGATCATGTATGTGTTGAAGAGGATTGGGCTGGCTGATGAACCTACAGGCACTCCACAGATTAGTTTGTGGGGTTCTGAGGAGTTAGATGCCCGGGCTGACCGCTTGTCTTCTATACATTAAATTGGAGCAGATGGCCAAATTCATTCCCATTTACTTGTTTTCACGTAAGCAGCTTTCTGTCAGAGATATAAGATTCGTGTTGATTTTATTGCTCTCAAATATGGATCTTAAAATTTGTAAGGAACTATTGTGTTCTGATGAACACTCAATTGTGATTGAGTTTTCTACTTTGCTGCGTCCTTCAAATTTGTTTCCTCACACACGCTTTCCTGTTTAACATGTTCCACAACTGATTGTATAACCAGAATAAAAATAGTGCATATTGTTTTAACTCCTCTTACTCTTGCCTACTAGTGAAGCTTTACAATGATTGCCCACTATACTTTTATAGATTATTAGAATAATAATATTTAGCAATTATGACATTTCCACCAAGGGATACATGGAAAATAGACTAGGAAGTTCTTCACCTGCTGAACTTCTATTTTCTCTGTTTAATCTCCATATTTCAGTCAATATAATTTGGTAATTTTTTTAAATAACTTTAGTCAGAAAAGTGATGAATAGAAGTGTGTGGTTTTCATAATTATATCATGGCACATCACTCAGCTTGCACCTAATGGAATCAAGATCATGTCACTTTGGAGTACCAGTGTTGTTTACCTGCGGCGCAAGAGCTGAAATGCACTTCCGTGTTGAGGCTCCAGAGCTGCTTCGACTGACAGGCTGTGAAATTTTCCAATCTAGTAAGGTACTGCCATCAAGCCCATCTGACTCTTCGTCTCTTATTTCTGGAACCTGATGAAAATATTACAACATCTCAATAAACTCACACTGATAAACAATATTAGAATTTGATGCTCAGACTATCAACATTTATATCTTCTCAAAATCTCAAGTACTACTTGCCAATAAGTCAGGAAGCTATCTACCACTTCTCTACAACGAGTTAGGTATTTGGTTTAATACTGAATTTAGAGCTGTAATATTGTATTCAATATATACACTTACCACAGGTTTCAATATTTACCAGGTGCAGTATTACTTCCCCTTTCTGAGTTTGTCGACACAGAAGGGTGGTTGACATGGTGATACAGCATGTTGTACCCTGTTCTGAACAGCAAAACACAGTATATGGGGTATTTTCCAAGCACTCATTCTGCCAGTCTTTACATGTCATAATCAGTGGCGAGCGACACAAACAAAAAGTGGTGTGGCAGGTGGAGGGGGTGCAAGTGGAGAACAGGTATGGGAGGTTTATAAATTAAAATAAATAAGACTTACCTGAAGGTGGTGGCCACCTTGTGCCTCGTTGGTCCTCTGCTTCCTGACACTGGGACAGCATCAGAGACTCCCTGTTCAATCCCTGCACTGTTTTGATGATATTACCAAGTATGAAAGCAACATAGGGATTGGCTTAAGCAGGCTGGTTTAATGCTCACTCAGGCACAGGGAGCCTGTGATATTTTCTCCAGCCTGGCTGTGCAATACAGCTGGGTTGGAGAAACCTCACTCCGCTTGTCTGTTTGGTCGGACTAAGACAGCTGGCCAAACAGACATGCACACTTAGAAGTGCACATACCACTCCATTCCTCCTCCCTCCCATGGCCCGGCACCACCCCTCCTTACACACGCTGGCTCAGCCAGCATTTGACAAACAAAACAATGATAAAATATTGTTTTATTTTTCAGCTGCTGGCTCTGACCCTGTGGGGAGATGCTCCTCCGCCATTGCGGAGAAAACGCTGCTGAGCATAATTTGTTCCAGGAAAAAGTGAATAATTAACATATGGTATAATCCTTGAAATGTTTCTCTGTTACATCACACTATGAAAATCAAGAAATATGTGAAAGAAACCTGCTTGAAAAAAAGTGAAACTGCAGATTTGATGTGTAAGCCCCCATTATTCATGTTATGTCTCATTCTGAGCACGTACACTCAGACACTCAGACCGTCAACAGACAGCTTGCAGCCTGCCTTGAGACAAACGGATCCCTCGACCCCTCGCAGTCCGGCTTCCGAGCCAACCACAACACCGAGACCGCCCTCATCGCAGCCACCGACGACATCCGAGCCCTGCTCAACAACGGGGAAACAGTGGCCCTCATCCTCCTGGACCTCTCTGCAGCGTTCGACACCGTCTGCCACCGCACCCTAGTTCAACGCCTCAGCAACATCGGTATCCAAGAAAAGGCACTGGAGTGGATCATCTCATTCCTCGCCGGAAGAACACAAAGAGTCCGCCTCCCCCCGTTCCGATCCGAGGCCACCGAAGTCATCTGCGGCGTACCGCAAGGATCATCGCTCAGCCCAACCCTCTTCAACGTCTACATGAGACCTCTTGCAGCCATCGCACGCCAACACAACCTCAACATCATTTCCTATGCCAACAACACCCAACTGATCCTCTCCGTCACCAGAGACCCCGCCACCGCCAGAACGAGCCTACACGAAGGGATGAAAGACGTCGCCGAGTGGATGAAGAACAGCCGCCTGAAACTGAACTCAGACAAGACGGAAGTCCTCTGCCTGGGACGACTCCTGGTGGCCTCCCGCCCTGGGCACTGCTCCCAAGCCAACAGACCACGCACGCAACCTGGGCTTCATCCTGGACTCTTCCCTCTCGATGACCAGACAAGTCAACGCCGTCTCCTCATTGTGCTTCAACACCCTGCGTATGCGTATGCTCCGAAAGATCTTCTGCTGGATCCCGACCGAAACCAGGAAGATGGTCACCCAGGCACTCGTCACCAGCCGACTGGACTACGGGAACACCCTCTATGCCGGAACCACAGCCAAGCTACAGAAAAGACTCCAGCGCATACAGAACGCCTCCGCCCGACTCATCTTGGACATCCCCCGACGCAGCCACATCTCCGGCGACCTGAGGGACCTGCACTGGCTCCCCGTCAGCAAAAGGATCACGTTCAGGCTTCTTACCCACGCACACAAGTCTCTCCACGACATGGGCCACAAGTACCTCAACAACCGCTTGACCTTCTACACGCCCACCCGCTAGCTACGTTCTACAAGCCTCGCCCTCGTCGCCGTACCACGCATCCGAAGAGCCACCGCCGGAGGAAGATCCTTCTCCTACCTGGCAGCCAAGACATGGAACTCCCTCCTCATCCACCTCCGGCTGACACAGGACCATCTCGCCTTCAGGAAACAACTCAAGACCTGGCTGTTCGAGCAGTAGCGGACCCCTCCCCCAAGCGCCTTGAGACCCTCCCGGGTGAATAGCGCGCTATACAAATACTATGATTGATTGATTGATTGAGAACACTGCAGTTTTTACATAGCCTGTAAATACATTATCCTGTGGTATTGGTATTTACCATGTGCACAGTAACCCTCTTGGATTTTGGGGCACTTATGAGGTCCATTATGTTTAGTAGGTATGAATCAAGCTTGTTCATGAAACTTTTAAAATATTTACAATCGACAAGCACAATTCTCAAACATTAGAGACTGAAAACACATAAAATAAGTTTCAGAAAATAATTTTTAATTTCTTTTTTTTACTTAACCACATCTCAAAAAATGAAACATGACCAACAAAAAATGTAACACAGAGAAAACAATAACATGCATAATAAATGAAAAATTATTAATCCTTTCTTACCGGTTCTATAACAGTAACGGAGCAATTTTGGGCATGAGAGTGTCTATGATAAATATTTAATTAAAACTGCTCTCTGCCTACAGGATTTGTGCAGGTAGATTGACAAAAAAAAATGAAATAAGGAATTGTACATAAAGTTAAGTACAATTAGCAAATATTTGAGCGTCCTGAAACCAGCAAGTACTAGAAAGGATTTACCTCGCGGCTCGAAACGAAGTTGACAATAAAAGAAAAATATCAACGGATCCTAATTTTATTCCCCCATTGACACAGAATGGAGCAATACACTATGGCCCTAGTTCTTTTAATTTCCCCTAGAAATCTAAAGGGACCCCATCTAAAATAACTCTACATCATCCAAGGAGGAGCACAATCAATTAGTGGATTGCACATCATAATAGCGTACAGATACTCCAGTATTTTTTTAATTCAACCATAAATTATGGTAATATATATAAATGTGATCAACCTCAAAGCAGTTGGAACAAAAACAAAAAACATGAACATTCTTTTGATTATGTTTCGGAAGGTGTTCTAACCCACCTTGTCTACTGCAGAAAAATGTGGACTGTTGGATATAAATCTTTTTCTGGGGTGCTTTCCCTCGACTTTTTGCTTTTCTCCTTCCCAGTTTTCCGCTGATCTAGGTGCTAGCTTTAGGACTGTAAGCATGTTTGCCAATCAGTGCCAAAGTGCTGTGCTTGTCATATAAGCTTTCAGAAAAAACGAAAAAGTACAATTGAGCCTTCTCTGGGGCTGCACCAAGAATTTGGAACTCACTCCTGCCCGCCATTAGAAGAATTCCGTCTCCGGCACGCTTTAAAACGGAGGCCAAAACTTTCCTAATGGGCAAATTCCTCTCCTAACACTTGCATTCAATCACCCCAGCAACTTTGTTCTACCTTCTGTTATGGCCACTCCATGGTGTTCCGGATGATATCCACCCGGCACCTCTGGGCATCCCATATGGGATTCAAGACCGCCTGTTTCTTATAAAATGTATCTACCTGTTTTTATCCCAAGTGTATCCGCCCCTCCTAAGTTCTTTTGTATACTACTTGTCAATCCTGTAGAGCGCTCTGATACCCTTACGTGTCTAGTTTGCGCTCTATAAAACACAAATAAATAAATAAATAAAATATACATACTGATAATTGGTGTATACGTAATTGGCTGAATAAAGTTAGCTGTAAGTCTCTTGCCTAGGGGTAAGACATATACTCAGGGAATGTAACTTAAATGCTCCTCAGCGGCATCAATTACCGCAAGAAGTGAAGAAAAAGCGACCGAACAGTGTAGCAGCCGCCCGCCCTTTATGTCATATGCAGATCTTCCTACCGACGGACCAAAAAAAGCTTTTTTCGGTCCGTTGGTAGGAAGATCTGCATAACACATAAAGGGCGGGGGGCTGCTACACTGGTCGGTCGCTTTTTCATCACTTCTTGCTGTTATTGATGCCACTTGTATATTCAGCCCTGACAAAGTTTAAATGAACGAAACGCGTTGGCTCATGTCACAAAGTACTTTGTTGTGGAGAACATTGTGACAGGCCTGAGAGGTTTTGTTGTGCCTTGTGGGCACCTATATCTGGCTGTGGGGAGTTACGGCAGCATGTACCTCCACCTGAAGGGATTCATTTCTCCAGACATTGAAGTGTGCCAGCTGCCTGGGTCACAACCTTTCGTCTATGGGGGGATCGTGATCCCTCACTCTTGCAAGTGCCATCGGGTGCCTGGAGACCTAATCTGAATGGAAGAAAGTAAGTAATTGTTTCTTTCCACTTCAGGTGGTTGAAACATAATAATCATCAGGGGCAACATGCATTGTTGACTGGGGTAGTTGTGTGACTGGAGGGACTGAGTAATGAGGTGTAATCAAAGACCTGTGATTTCTTGACCATTGCAAATGTTGGGATATGCAATATTGGGAATGTCATGTTTGTTGATTACCTCTGACTAGGGCATAAATGGTTATGCCGTTCTGCTGCTAATGGGAAAGTTTTACAATTGCATATAACTGTAAAGTATATAGTGAATGTGTAGATTGTTTTGGATTTCAATGTATATATCGTGTTGCTTTCGATGCGTGTTTGTGTAATGCAAAGGCCAGTGTTTTATACATTTAGCGTGGAGTCTTTTTGTAGTGTCTGTAGTGTGTTGTGAGGGTGGTGAGGTGCTAATACTTTACACATTGAGCCCGAGGATAACCCTGACTGCTCTGTGCCAAGCTGAGCACAGATTATTGGATACATGTATCGTACTCATCCTGTCTAGGATGGGTGATTCAGACAGCCTTTGATTCATCTCAGCCAGCCAGAAACCGCTGGGTTTAACATGGACCATATAATGTCAGGATAGTCTGCAATTTATCACGAAAGAACCCAGTCAAAGTCTGGTGTCCGTCCTCTCCCGCGTTACTGATTCTTGAAGTGGTGTTGGCTGTAAAATTCACTACTTACCTAGCACAGAACAACCTCTTCAGTGGCTTCTAGTCTGTAGTCTGTCCACAGAGCAGAACCTAGATCACCTTTGAGAGCAAGGGAATTATTTTTCACTTTGCGTGACAAAGGGCAGGATTGACCATGGATTTGCATTGCTCTTTTGGTGACATCAACAATAAAAAAAAAATCCAATAGTAATCCAATGGAAAACTTGGAGTTACCAACCCTGAAAGGGTCACATCACTTTTTAGTCATGTCTCACCAGGACAAAATGGCAACGGGTAAAGATAAAAAATTTTGACGATGCTACTCATCAATATTTACTTGCTGCTCATTTTAGTCATCTTTGCTAGGAAACCATATTTATTTATATAAATATTTTGTAAATTATAATATTAATATATATATATAATATATATCAATATATTTACTCATATGTATTCTGATGATACACAGAAACATAAAAAATTATCAGGAGAGCCTGGATATTGTTAGAGAGTTGTTGACTACCTCACACATTTCAAAATGAATGTATAACAATTGATTCTGTCCCAATGTATCAAATGTGGAAGTAAAATATGGAAGTCGTGTTACTACTCCTGACTTCTGTTCAACTCCCACTCCTTTGTGTGTCCCCAAAGCCCAAATAAAAAGGGCCATAACTTGGGAACTACTCTCAATGCCAATATGTTTCTAGAACCTCAGCTCAGTAAAGCCTCTAAAAATGTATCCTTTGATCTATGCTTCTTCCATGACATTCTAGCACCCCAAACCCTACTCCAAAGATCTAAAACTGGAAGTTATAAACAATTACGATTTGGCTAAAAATATGTTTAACAATATACTAAAAAGGTATGAGCTGCCTCAATAGGTTGCCATGGTGCTCACTTATATTTAATATTGCAACCACTTCTGCATGGTCCTTCTATTCAAGTTTATGATCAAGCACCAACAAGCACAAAAGTACATATTCCATGATACCATCAGATTTAAACAACCTGACCTGTTCTCTCCTGCAATGGTACTCTATGTAACATTCTATTGTTTTAGTTGGTTATTTTTGTTGGCTTGTGGCCCTACATTTCTGAGAACTAGTCCTCCATTGCAAAATGCCTCCTAAAACTTAGTTTTTATTCCACTGTTGAGCATGGCTTTCTTAGGAATCACCCGTGTGGCCACTGTTCTGCCCTTTCGTTCTTCTACTCATGAGTAAAGCACTAGCCTGTGATGATTCTTCGTTAACCCCTCTTTTCAAGATAGGATCGCACAGTTGCATCTTGATGCCAGCGATCATATTAGGAAGACGCAAGACTCCATGCAGTGTCTTCAATGGAGACTTGCCCCTTCTCTGTATATAGACAGAAACTCATTGTGCTGCATTAATAATCATCTTTCCTTGTGCGCTACTTCAGCAGTAGAACTTTCCCCAACTTCACTAACTAGGTAAGCACACTGAAATGGATCTCCAGGCAGGTAGTTGTGTTCTCCCTTAACTTTCTACTAATGTATTTATATTTCAATTACGTAGGCAAGGTACCTATTACATTTTCCCTGAAAGTAATGTGTGGTGCATGTGTCACTCATGTTACTACTCCAGTCACAGGTCAAGTCAACTCCTGGACTGGGGGCATGGCTAACTTCAGCAAGATGGAGGTCATGTCTTGAGACCATTGCGGTCAGCGACCCAACAATCCAGCAGCAGTCAGAATAACCTGAATGCCGATAGTCTCTACAGGTGCCACTCCAAGTCCAGAGAAACTGTTGGGAGGCTGGCACTGCGCCTTCAACCTAGCCAGACTGTGGGGCCTGGGCGCGTGTCATCCTTAGGCACAGGCTGAGTCTGCAAGTCCTGAGCAGGACCCAAGGACTGCTCCATGCGTTTCAGTCCTGATGTTGGCATAGTGATCCGCCCCCTCCCTGAAGACCTTGGCGTTCCTGGAGTCAAGCTGCAGTGTGCAATCAAAACTGTGAGTATCTTCCCCCAGGGGGTCCCTACGAGCTATGCCAGCGGCCTGCACCAAAAGGCCCCTGCAGCTTTCACACTGCACCCACAGTTCCCCTGTGGGTTGGGACCCCAGGCCACACCTCTTTTGACACCCTTTGCCTTCCATGAGGGGGGTCATCCGCTGAATAATACTGTGATATTCCCATGGCATTGAGGAAGGAGGCCCATGATGAGCCAAATTGATGACATTGATTGGGCTGTCCTTGGGGCAGGAGAGACTGTTGGGGGATACCCATTATGCCCAGACCTGACCGAGACCGCGCATCCAGGGCGCGAGTCATCCGGCGGTGTGAGCAGAGCCGGCATAACCAGGTGGGCCCGAATAGCAATGAGGGAATAGCACTGCAGCCACTTTCTCAACCACTGACCTTGGAGTGGAGATCTGCCCTCCCTCCTCTTTTGTAGGCCTGCGAGGCCCTGGAACTAGACCACTGAATTGCTGTGTATCTGCAAGCAGATTTTCCTTCCATGGGCCCAGACAAGCTGTGACAGTGACCCACACAGTGGGCTGTCTTGGCCCTAATACTGCACATGCGGCTTCTTGAGGGTCCCCACCCTCTGTATTGGCACTATTGGACTATATAATGGATAGTGCTTATCCACGTCAGATGCTCCGACTGTGCCTCTGATTCCTGAGAACTAGAGCATCAGCTGGTGCACACGGAGGGTACTGTGACTAGGCTAGCCGACACACATCAAGTACTACACAAGCCCTGTGATTCCTGGGCTCCTAATATAGTGTCCCGCATTGGAGGGCAGTTGTGCACTCTACTGCGTGCCCTTGGGCTGCTGAAGGTGACTCTTCCCCCCAACACACCACATAAACAACCCACCATTTGGAGCACCTCGTTATCTGCTGAAATCATTGACCCGAAACTGTCCCCATTCATGTTGAGGTGGGAGAGCTAGCTTGTCCACGAATGGGTGCAGAGGGAGCCATTTTGCCTCCCATCAGATGAATTGACTAGAGTGTGGCAGGGAGCTCATAGATCCTCTCCAAAAGCCACACATTTTTTACTCCTCACTAATGCCTGACATTGTTGCCCAGCACTTGCCTTTTGCCTTCCATTTTACCCCACTGACTGCATCCCTGGAAGCCTGTGCAGAATTTGGACAGCTCGTGGCACCCCTTGCCACATCTTGGGTAGGCTTGCAGCGTGTTACGGGTCCCGATGTTCCAGATGACTAAAACCGACTGGGGGCCCCACTGGAGACCCTCTGCTGTGGCCAGTTGTGAATGGTGCCTTGCCTTCCTCTGGGCATCACTTGACACCCATGTGGGACCCTGACTATGCAGGAGATTGCTGTGCAAAGCCAGGGGTACTCATCAAGGAGCCCATCGCTGAGACTGTGTGTGCCGTCCCGGTGTGAGGCCTTACAGTCAAATCCAGGGGACAGGCAGATCTGCAGGTTCCAGACACCTATTGCAACACAACACTTCCCCCCCTCCAGGAGTCTGTTAACCCAACAATACTGCTGCCACTTCAGCACATGTTGGCCCATCACCTCCAGCAATGGAACGTAGGGGAGATGGGGCTCCCAGCCAGTGGCGTGTCCAGAGGCGGGCCCACTTAAACTATGCAGGTGACGCCACTAGAGAAACCAGCCACAACCCTAGCGGACGCTACGCTGTACAAATATATTATTGACATAGCTGACAGCAGGCAGGATCTATGCATCAGGTTTGATCCGGTGGCAGTGGAAGTGGGACTATTACGCGATGACCAAAGAAAACTCACTTCCTGTGACACATAAGCAGAGAGGACGTGGATCGAGATTCGGCCCACAGTGTCTGACCTAGAAGGGCAGCTATGGTACCTTACGGCCAAGGTCCATGAGCTAGAAAACAGAGCAGAAGATTCTGAGGGGAGGGCGGGTCTTAACAATCTCTGACTTGCCGGCTTCCCCTAGTGGGAGGAGGGCTCAGACCTGGTGCTTTTCTTTGAGACACAGTTGGTGTAAGCATATTGAAGTTCTGTGTAATTATTACTGACAGCATATAAAATGCTTATATATGATATGTATAATGTATTTCATTATGCTTGAGCCTAGTTACTAGGAGTTTATTTTACTAAATGTGGCATGTTGAATTTAAAACATATTGAGATGCCTTTTCTCCTTAAGCTGCATTATTTCATAGCCTGTGCAATCAACTTTGATACATTTTCTCTAATGTTGCTGTTTGTTTTATTGGATCATGCGAAATTCCTTTTGACAATAAAGATCTTTCTTTTCCCCTTTTGTTTGAGAATGATGGGAGAATGTACTCTTCTTATATCCTTGGAGGGAAACTAAGTAAATAAGCTCTTTGTCAACGAACCTGTAAGGTTAGAATGGACAGTGATTTCTCTTGATGTGTATGGGAAAAAATGCCAGAGTAACAATTTATACCTGGAAAGACGGAAGGATGATCTCCTGACAATCAAACCTTTGTGGACCGTTCATTGATGTCATGATGACAAATATGAAATTTATGATTACTTCATTCAGGAGCAGGAGTATGAGACATTTTTGAGGAGAGCTTTACCTAAGCTCAGACAACCCTGTTTCATCTTTTCTTGCCTCCAACCTTCATGTTGAATTTACTTTTATGACCCTTTGCCTTGCTTATGAACTTGCCTATTGGATAATTTGGAGCAGTTTGGTGAGAAATCAGACTTGGACTTTCGTGATTTATCCTCCATTCCCCCTTGCCCATTCCCATCGACTTTTCCGCTAGTGGACTTTAACTGTTAGATTTATGACTGAGATTCTTAAAATGTTACTTATATGCATTGATTTTGGATCTTTAATACAATAACTAAATCCTCTAAATTGTTTGAGCCTTATTGTTTCTAATTTTTTCTCTGTAGAAACTGCTGATTTTAAATGCATAACAGAGATAGTCACTGATTATTTTCAGAATATCAGGTTCTTTTGCTCTTGTTCTGCGTAGCCACAGCAGAGCTCTTGGTTTGTATGATTCTTGTTAGACTAAACTTCTTTAGGAGATTTGCAATACTTTTTTTCTATAGCATGGTTTTGAGAGTAATATACCTGAATCTGATCACCAATTTGCAAACTGGCTACAATTAATGATCCTCATTGGGTAGTTGACAGTTGGACACCCTGTTTCCTCACCCCTCACTGCGACAGAGAAAGGTCCATCTGAGGACCACCGCCTCTGAGGTGAAGTTTTGAAACTGAATAAAAATCGTACCCATGTGGGCCCAGTAAGACTGTTAAGGGTATGCTCACGAGTGTATTTAGCCTCACGCTGCAAAAAAACTTGGTAGCAGAGTATTTGTTCAGTCTAGTGACGTAAAAGGTTTAGGGTGTCCAAATATGATTTCCCTGTCCAGTTCAAAAGCCCAAAATTCCCATGGTTCAACGGATGGATCAATGGAGTAACTGACAGATTTCTACGACTTGTAGCAGAAAACGGAGTGTGAGTATTAATAGGGTTGCGCTTTCTGTCTGCTTTGGCTTAAGATTCTGGTGTTTTAAAATGGTTATGTGTTGATTGAGTGAAGTGATGGTATGGTTAAAGTCCATAAAATGGTTAAAATCTATGTATGATTGTGGTGCTTTAATGCAAAGAAGTTGAAGTTATTATCTGGCCTGTTTGTGGACTATGATCCCGTGATATTTGCCTATGTGATTGTCTTAGTGTAGAAGATACTAAGTAAGTTGTCTGCTGCCTTGTGATGTTTGTTGTGAGACATCATCGACAACATCTTATGGAAAGGGACTTCCTTTTGAGTGTTAGTGGTAAACGATTGGTGTAGTTGATCTCAGGTGCCAAGGGAGTAACAGTATCAATTAAGGGTGAAATCCAAGTGGTCAAGATTTTATTTGAAGTGAATGAGAAGTACAAGTATAGAATTATGATTATTTTGTATTACCTTTGAGTGAAAGACATTCTTCCTTTAGTGGAACAGATAGTTTTATGCTGAAAGGTGTGCATATTGTCAGGTATATCTGCTTTGAAATCACACCGAAGAAAATTGAAAAGAAGGGTGAGCTGCTGCAAGGAATGAGATTGATGACACAGAGTATCGTGCTGTGATTGGTCAGTTGGTATAAAACCGCGCTGAGATTGGTTGACTATGTCATACAATGTCACACTGTTATTGATTGCGATTTTATTTCCTGGTTTTGAGGAAAACATTTGTGGATACCAAATTGAATATTGAATACAAAATTAGGTTTTTCACAGCTTTACAAAAACTGATACAAGGAGAAGTGACCAAGCCTATTAGAATAGGAGAAGCTACACCTACTGAGGGTACACCAGGATACATCGTATTGCTGGACAAAAGATTACATCCATGTCTTTGGCTTGAACATTGACATGAAATTACAGAGAAAGATTAGGGTCTAAGGTTTCCTCGTTATGGAACATTTAATTTGAGAATCATTGACAATTTGAGAAGGAAACTACACAAAATGAAGCCACCTCCTAGACCTGTTCAAATTGAAGCATTAAATAATTGGAAACACCTAGCTTATCAGAAAGAGAAAGAAAAATAGTATGCAAGGTATAGGAAAACCTTAGATTACCATGCAGAAGCTAGATGGGATGCTCAACAAAAAGCACGATGTTCAGGGAACAAGAATGTATCCCTTGATACCTGCTGAAGGAGAAATTGGGGAGAGACGAAAAGAGAAAAGGAAACACCCTGAGATAAAAAAAGAGTGATGCTGAAGTGGGAGGAAAAGATATTGACATACATGATGATCTATTAAATCAGTCAATCAATCAGGGAATTATAAGCGTGCTACTCACCCGTGAGGGTCTCAAGGTGCTGGGGGGGAGGGGGTCCGCAGATCTGTTTAGCTGAAGAGCCAGGTCGACGAGACTGATGTTTGCCGGCAGCTCGTTCCAGGTCTTCGCCGCAATGTGAAAGAAGGATCTTCCGCCTGCTCTGGCTTTATGGATGCGCAGGGTTTTGGCCAGGGCGAGGTTGGAAGATCGGAGGTTTTTTTGGGTACGTGGAAGTGGATTCTGTTGTTGAGTTATTTGGATCAGTTGTTGTGTAGGCATTTGTAGGCATGAGTGAGGATTTTGAAAGTGACTCTTTTCTCCACGTGGAGCCCGTGGATACTTTGTAGGTGTTGACTGATGTATTCGTATCGGGGGATGCAGAGGATGAGTCTGGCGGAGGTGTTCTGTATTGTCTGGAGTTTTTGGAGTAGGGACTTGTTGATGCCGGCGTACAGTGTATTTCCATATTCCTATCTGCTGGTGATGAGTGCGTGGATGTCTGTCTTCCTTGACTCAGGGGGGATCCACTTGAATGTCTTGAGGAGGATGCAGAGGGTGTTGAAGCAGCTGGAGGTGACGGCGTTGACCTGTCTGTTCATGGTGAGTGATGAGTCGAGTATGATGCTAAGGTTGTTGGTGTGGTCTTAGGGGGTAGGTGGGCTTCCGAGGGCGGTGGGCCACCAGGTGCTGTCCCATATGTCAATAAATGACTTATCGTTGATTCATTCACCCCCATACAATGGATCTCAGAGTAAGAGTACGACAGACAAAAATACAGCTGAGATTCTAAATGCTCCTGTTATGCCTGACGTATCGTAAGAAACTTCACCAGTTTCTCCAGTAAGAGGGGGAACAGAATTATCAGTTACATTGAAACCAATTGAATTGAACACTCCAGATGCTTTAACTGTTCCTGTTACTATTGGTCCAGCGGTACTTCTTTATAAATCTGGGTCACAGGTAAATACTGCACACACTCTGACTGTACCTGCAGGAATGAATGCTGTACATAGTAATTCAATAGATTTGACAACAACATTGTTGCTTTGGAAACCATTGGTTCCAGCTGAAAGTGAAACTACTGGTACTAAGAGTATACATTCCACATTAAATCAGAAACAAATCTATCCATGGAGAGAAATTGTTTACCACCTTTTTTGTCCCCAGAACAGGTACACCTTCTAAAATAAGTTATCATGATACTGAAATGGCTGCGCCAGTGGGTATTTCAGTTCCTGATACATCTGCAATAGACATGCAACTTGAAACAAGTACAGATTTGACTAATAGAGATTTGCATTCAAGCATTTCAAGAGAAACATCTGGACTTATTCCACAAGAATGAAATGATAGGCTTAAAGCAATTAGTACTCCAATTAATAATAATCAAAGTTCTGATGCTGCTCCAGTCCCAGTGATAGGGAAAATATTAGATGTAGCCAAGCTGAAAGTAGAGCTGGAAGAAAAAAATATTGGGAAATCTAAATTCATCGCGATTAGATACCTACCAGGAAGAGGAACTATTGTTTATGTGTTATTAGAGAAGCGAGACAAATACATGAGTAGCTAGGTGAGTTGCCTCATACATATAAAATCAACATTCAGAAATCAACGGTTTGGCAAGTATTAAAGATTTTGCAAACATGAACCCAACAGGAATGCAATTACAGATTAATGTACTGATGACATTGATCAAGAAATGGAATGAGAGAGAGATGGGAAAGTAGATGGTCTAAAAAGAAGAAAGTACAGAGTTAGGATCCAGTGACTTCCAATTGTAATTGATGAAAGATTTGGTGATGTACAGATGCTTCTTTTGAGAGGTACCTTCTGGAGGTTTTAGTGCATGTGCCATGGACTAAAGGTGATATTTTGTCATTCACAAATGAATTCCAGAAATTGAGAGATAACCCAGTAGTATGGTACAGACAGATTGAAAGGGTTTGTGAAAATCTCAAAACTATTGTGGATAGATTGTATATGTTGTTTGACATTGTGGTTCCTGGAGACTTGTGAACAGAGTGTAAAATTTCTGTTGATTGGCATGACGCAGAGACGGATTCTACAGCACGTGCCCCATCTGCAGTGGTATTGAAGAAATACCAACAAGTGATTAGTTTCCTGAGAACCAAGATTTCTCCTAAAGAAATCAATTTGCTTAAAATTGACAGAAATACTCAAGAACTTTAAGAATCAGTTCATGCTTTTTACAAGAGAATGATACAGTTTTTCAGACAGTACAGTGAAACAGAATATGTGACAGAAAACGATATGGGACATTTTGTTTACAGATTTGTGAAAGGTTTGAGACCTGAGATTACAACCATGATTCAGCAGCATAACGCACAACAAGTTGAAAGAGAAATTAACGATAGCACAGATGAAAGCAGTACAAAATGTACAGAATATTTTGCGCAGTTTCAGCACTGGGAGGACTTAAAACAGCTCATGTGATGCAAGGTGATAATGGTGTTCAGCAACAGAATTTCCAGTTGTGGTGTTTCAGTGGATTCTAGAACGGGCATTTATTTGTTGTCTTTGAAGAAAATAAATCCTTATCACGTGTGTGGAAAATGTGGACATTGGAAGCGCAATGTAAATTTCATGTAAATAATTTAGCAAATCAGATGCAGAATGGAGGAAATGCAGTTTTATGAAAATTACATGGTCCAGATTTAACAGACACAAAGACAGAGAGTCAAAAATCCTATTACAGGGGGGCGTGGCTAGCAGCCCACAAGATGGCTGCGTGCTGAGCGAGCTCCGGAGGTGAAGTGCCCCTTCCAATCGATCCGACTGATTATCCTGCAATATCTCGGAGGGCCGAGGCTCCAACAGAGACCAGTGACCGAGCGGCGACGACTGCCGAGACTTGGGCATTCATCCGACGACCAGAACCGAAATCAGCAGCATCTACGTAGTAGCGGCCTGCTGCTGCGAGGGAAGCCGGGGCCTCGAGTCGCCCACTCCCCCCGGGTAGGCGCCAACGGTCGCTGGGGGCGAAGCGGAGGTGTGGGAGCCTGGCGCCTGCCTGCCGGGAGTGAAGACCTTGTGGAAGGCCGGACGCGCCGAAAACATAGACGGCCTAAGGAAGGCCTGTGGAACGGGCACACAGGGTGCCGGGCGGAAGGGCCAAACCTGGGGCACCTCCTAGACCTGTGCTAGCTCGTCTCTTCAATTTCCGAGACAGAGACGTCATTCTCCAAACGGCGCGGATCTCCCCACCAATTCGCCTTCTCAACTCGTCCATTTCATTCTTTCCCGACTACACAGCAGCAGTGGCGAAACGCCGTCGCAGCTTCATCGAAGTCAAGAAGGCGTTACGAGACCGGGACGTGCCCTATTCAATGCTGTTCCCAGCACGACTATGAGTTGTAGCTGAAGGAAAAACACTCTTTTTCGAAACTCCAGAAGAAGCATATGACTGGCTTGAGGGATGGAGGAAAACGGGCAGACCCAGGCGGGGGAACAAAGAACCACCTCAGAGGACCGACGACGAGGGAGGTGATAGTCAGGACCTTTTCACGCCGGAGCAAGACAACGCGCAGAGAGTGGGCGCGGACGACCTTGGTAGTGGCTGAACTGAACCCTCGGATTACAAGTTGCACTTTAATTTCCTGTTTAATGACAGACAGCTAGGTTTTATCTAGCCGGCTCTGGACACTGGACAAAGGCGAGCCCAGCTGATCCGGAGGGGTCACGTTTACGCTGGACTTCGTACCCCCTTCACGCAAGTACACTGTTGTGGGCTGGGAGGAAGCACTCTGCTGAGTTGGGGTGGCGGGCAGTTCAAAGTCCGCTAGGCAGGGAGCCAGGGAGGGGGGATGCTTTTTGGGAAGGTAATGTTCAGAATTTTTCTATGTTGTTTTCAGTTTACATTGGAATGGACCTAATAGAGTGGTGTTTGCAGCGGGTTGGATCTTTGCATAACACTTGTGAATCGCACTATCCAAAAGACATCCCACACTTTGATGGCGCCAAACACACCACACACTAGTACCCAGATAGAGGGCAGCATAGTCGCTGTGCCACCGCTCAAATTGCTTACGTGGAACGTCCACGGGTTGGGCGACAGAATTAAAAGAGGCCTGGTGTTGCGAGCCCTGAAGCGTCGAAACCCTACACTGGCACTTTTACAAGAGACCCACTTAACGGGCACAGCATGTAAAGCAATGGACAGATGGGGGTTCCAAATGGTGGTCCACTCTGAATTCACTAGCGGGTCCAGGGGTACGGGTATTTTACTGCGAAAAAACTCCCCTTTCTTACTGTTACAGACTAAACACGATGACCAGGGCAGGTTTGTGGCGATACATGGGCAGTGGGAGGGCAGATTGATCAATATAGTCTCAGTGTATGTCCCCCCGGCGCTGCAAAAGGCGGTGCTCCCGGCCCTAAGTAACTTTCTGTTGTCTCTGCCCGATGGAGATATTCTCATTGGCGGAGACTTTAACACCATATTGGACCCAGGCATGGACAGACACCCGGTGAGGGCCCCATCGGCCGAGGTCTCTCCCTTGCAGAGCTTTAGTGAGGCACTGGGGTTGGTGGATGTATGGAGACGTAAACACCCTATGACAAAACAATACACCTTTCACTCCGCAGCGCACAATAGTCTGTCTAGGATAGATTACATCCTTGCCTCAATATCCAGTCTCTCCTGCGTAGTCCGCATTACCATAGGACCTAGAGGTATCTCTGACCATTCCCCAATAGTCCTCACTTACTCCTCACGCTGCACGTCCCACAAACGGCTCTACCCAATCTTCCCGGGGTACCTACAAGTCCCACAGATCAGGAAGGAACTCCTTAAGACCACAAAACATTTCTTTAAGGAAAACAAGACTTCGGTCAGTTCACCTGCCATCTTGTGGGAGGCCTATAAAACAGTTCTCCGAGGACAGGCAATTGCATCCATTACTGGATACAAACACACAAAACATCGAGATCTTTTGACCCTAGAACAAGAACTACAGGCGGCAAACGCTGACTACACCACCAATCCTACACCGGAAGTGGCCCATACTCTTCATCTCAAACAACAACAATATAGAGAACACCTCCGACAAGATACATTGGCCGCTCTGGCAGCTACCAAACACAAAATTTATGAAGCGGGGGATAAAGCGGGGAGGCTTCTGGCCTGGCTCGACAGGAGAGAACGAGCAGCTCGAACAATAGCGCAGCTCAGAACAACAGAGGGTGGTTTTACGACAGACCCGGAGGAAATAGTGGGCGCACTAGCTGACCATTTCCGAACAATATATTCTGCGCACTCTGACAGCACGGTGGTGGGGGCCGAAAAAATGTTGTGCAGCGTGGACGTACCTTGTCTTGCGCCGGAAGCGTCCATAAAGCTCGACGCAGACTTCACGATTGCCGAAATATTTGCGGGATACAATCACTACAATCCGGAAAGGCTCTGGGTCCCAATGGGATCCTGCTGGTACTATACAAGGTCATGGAGGACACTCTTTGCCCCCATTTGCTTAACATGTACAATGACTGTCTGGAACTGGGTGTGCTGCCTTGGGACCAGAGAGTAGCTACAATTGTGGCGATTCCAAAACCAGGGAAGCCCCCAGCGAAATCTCAATCATACCGTCCCATTTCACTACTCAATGCGGAACCCAAAATATTAGCTAAAGTGGTTGCTAACCAGCTGCAAGCACATTTGCCTGAGTTGATACACCCGGACCAGTCCGGCTTTATGCGAATAGGAACACCGCGCTTAATCTTCGCCGTTTGCATAGTGCGTTGGCACGTAAGCATGTCCTGTCGGAGCCATCGGCTGTCCTCTCATTGGACGCCAGAATGGCCTTTGACATGGTGGACTGGAACTACCTCTTTGCGGTTCTCCCACGTCTGGGCTTCGATCCAAGGTTTTGTGCCTGGATCCGGCTTCTTTATACGGATCCGGTGGCTTGTATTGCGGCGAACGGCCGACTCTCGGGTGCTGTGCAATTGGCAAGAGGGACTCAACAGGGATGCCCTCTGTCGCCGCTTCTGTTTGCCCTAGTGTTAGAACCCTTGGTGATATGCCTTAGAACAACTCCTCTGCTGCGCGGTATAACATGGACGGAAGGCTGGGAGGACCGAGTATCCCTATATGCAGACGATATCCTGGTGTACATGACAGATCCAACGAACGCTCTGCCGACTCTCCTCGGGATTTGTGCTGCCTTCGGAACAGTTTCGGGCTATACCATTAACTGGGCAAAGTCAGTATTGTATTTACTTAAAGGGCCGGAACCCCTACTTCCCCCCCCACTGCCCGCTGCAAATATCCCAAGACTCATTTATGTACCTGGGTATACATATAACAACTGACCCTGCTGCCTTCTTCTCTAACAATCTAGCACCCCCTTTGGACCGGCTGCGTAGAGATGTGTCGCACTGGGAATCATTGCCCCTCACGATGCTTGGCAAGGCTGCACTCTTTAAAATGATGGCATTACCCCGTTTTTTATACGCGCTTGAAAATACGCCATTTCTGGTGCCTCAGCGATACTTTCAGCAGATATCGGCACTGGTGTCCACACTTCTTTGGGGTAATAAGCCTGCACGCATTGCACAAACTAAATTGCACCGCGACTGGTACGATGGCGGCATAGTGCTCCCTAACATACATCTCTACTACTGGGCAGCGCATCTCAAAATCATAAACCAATGGGTACATGCCCCACACACGGACCCCGCCTACAAGGCGGATAGGGCGCAGCTAGGAACTGACAGCATGTTAGCGGCCTTATATAATAAACAAAGGGCGACAAAGCTGGAGGGGCCCACGAAACACACAGTCATGATATGGCATGCAGCACAGGCGCACTTGGGATGGAAGGGGACCCTCACAAAACTCACACCACTCTGGGACAAGAAACAGCTCGAGTCACTTAGGAACACTAGAGGCTTTGCACAATGGGACAACATAGGAATCTCCCAGGTAGGCGACTTATGGGACAAGGGCACGGTCATTCCTTTTGATCAGCTGCAAAGGCAATACGAACTGGCACCTACGGAGACATTCCGTTACATACAAATCAGGCATGCACTCCTCACGGCACCTCCGCAGAACACCAACATACCTGAATCCTCTCCCTTGGAAGACAGATTCCTAACGGATTATATGGCAAAACGTGCCATTTCGTTCACGTACCGTAAGTTGATTAATAACCAACCGGACCCCACAATAGCCTTGAAGGAAAAATGGGCGGCTGAGGTTGGCGCTATGGACGAGACGGAATGGCAAATGGCGCTAGCATCACCTAGAGAGGTGGGAATCCCGACCCGATTGAGGCTTGTCCAGCTTAAAGTCCTACATCGCACATATCTCACTCGACACACGCTACACAAAATAGGCAGAGCACAACATCCATTTTGCCTAAGGGGATATGGTAGTGTGGGCTCCTTTTTTCATACGATCTGGGACTGTCCTATAATAACTGACTTCTGGCGCAAGATCCTCCGTACAGTGTCACAGACTCTAAACGTTTCCATATTGCCTGAACCTCGCAGAGACCTCCTCAATGTTTGGGAACCCAACGACTTAACGAGGTATGGGCAAATGTGGGCGACACTCGGCATCATGGTGGCTAAACGTAATGTGGCGCAGAGGTGGGGATCACCGGAATTACCCTCATTGGAGGCTTGGTGTAGGGATATGGACATTACCATGATCACTGAAAGAACTGTGTATATTAATCGCAAATGCCCCCGAAAATGGACTAAAATATGGACTGCCTGGAACACCTACAGGGAAGATATCTGTGATCCAATACCTGAATCTGATGACGATAGCTCAGATGAGGAGTCTGATGATGAATGTTGAGATGGAAGCGGTCATGTGTGAAGGGGTCTATTTTTTGGTAAAGGAGGGAGGGGAGGGTAATAATGGTTTGTTTTGCTTGGCTAACTTGCTGCTCATGATAACTCAAATATTCATAACTGCACAATGTCTCTCCGATGTCTGTTTTCAATTTAATAAAAAAATAAATAAAAAAAAAAATCCTATTACATCCCAATCAATGCAGATATCTCAAGCACCAATGCCTCAACAGAATGTTCAGGTACAAAGGTACAATATGAATCAGAACCAGCAGATGAATAGAAATTCATTCCAAAATCAAAATGCTTCACATTATTTTATTCAGACAGACGATTTTCATCAGGACCTGTCAGGCTGACAGGGCTTGAGGGGGTAGGAGAACTGCATGCTTGGCACAGCCTTAGAGGTAGACCAGAGTGGTCCATATGTGGATGTAGAGGTGCTACCCGCTTTACTGTAAGAACAGCAGAGGGTCCTAACATGCCTCTCTAAGAAGAAAGTATCCAAGTTGAAGGAGTTAAAAAAAAGATTTCCACCCCAATTTCAAGACCAGTTCCTGTTAAAATAGGGTCCTCTGAGGATCAACATTGATTTCAGTTGGGGTATACTTGTTTAGTGAATCTGCTTGGATGAGATCTACTAGGTATGTTAAATTATTGATTTTCATACCAGTGATGAAGAGTTTGTTTTTAAAATTTCCAGATAGAGACCTCACATGGGAATGTATCCCATACTGACCAAAAAGGATCTACCCGTTGAGCTGAGAGACACTGTGTTGCCTAAAGTCTAGGACATTACAGGCAAAGATATTGGACTAGTCAAAGTTGTTGAACCAGTCCGAACCACAGTCAAACTAACCCTGGGCGTAGTGTGCGGAGTGGGGCTCCGCGGAGCTACACGAAGTGGGCGCACAACTACGCCCACCCGCGCACTCCGCGTAGCCCCACTCCGCGCCGCCCGCCTCCCTCCCGCCCTCCCTAAATACATAAATAAATGTATAAAAAGCTTTTAAAAACACTTACCTTGTCTGCCGCGTCCCCGGGGCTCCCTCTCGCCGTCCCGCCGTTCGCGCCGCCACCGAATCGGATCCTAATGCGCATGCGCGGGCGGCCGCGCATGCGCATTCCTCACGAGAAATGCGCATGCGCGGCCGCCCGCGCATGCGCATTAGGATCCGAAATGGCGGCGCGCATCGCGGGACGGCGAGAGGGAGCCCCGGGGATGCGGCAGACAAGGTAAGTGTTTTAAAAAGCTTTTTATACATTTATTTATGTATTTAGGGAGGGCGGGAGGGAGGCGGGTGGCGGCCGGCTACGCACCGTCTGCGGAGCGCGCGTAGTGCCGCCTGGCTACGCCGGCTACGCAAAATGCGTAGGAGGCGGCACTCCGTGCACTCCGTGCACGGAGCGTAGCTGGCCACCCAGGCTTAAGTCAAACCCAATGTAGAATGTCCTAGACCCCACAATACAATTTGGCTTAAGATACTATTGCCAAAATTACTCCTGTGATCGCCTCAATGATTGCATAAGGGATCTTAAAGTAGATAATGGGAAGTCCACGTATCTCTCCCATTATGGGCTTGCAGAAGAGAAATGGCAAGTATCATATTGTGCAGGATTTACGTAAGGTGAATGCCATTGTTGTCCTATAGTACCGAATACAGCCGTGATCCTATTTCAAATTCCATGCGAAGCTGAATGGTTTTCAGTCATTCATTTATGTCAATAATAAACTTTCTTTATTCGGAATTTCAAAATTAGAAATCCATAAAAGCAATGTTAATACATAAAAAAAAATTTCGTTAAAAAAATTGTGAGCATAAAGTTTTACAGTACAGTACAATTTAGCATACTGAGATTATTTTCACAGTTCATTTTTAGTACACTAATTGATTGACATTACTTTACAAATTTTTCCTATGTCTGAATATGCATTTCAACAAGTTAAGAACATGATAGCAAGTAATTTCTGTGTCTAAAAACTGTAGACACAGCATGGCAGGACGACACTGTTTGAAACCCCAAGATTTTAACAAAGACATTAACCACAATTTACGGTGTTCATTATAAAATTTACAGAACATAACTACATGTAGGGTGGATTGTCCTGACTTTTCCTCACATGGACAGAGGGGTAAGGTCGAGTCCCAAGCGTTCATTACAGGGAAAGCTACTAACCTATGAAATAGGTTTAATCTGAATCTCGTCAGAAGAAAACGATCGAAAATACTTATTTCAAGGTTTAGGTAGGGCTGGATAGTGGAAGTTGTCTGGACCATTATGGCGTGATGGACAGAGGGTTTGCCTGCTTCAGAGAGGAGCCTCAGGTTTTCCAAGAGACCTAGGGCCAGATCTTTTAGCTCTTTCTTTGAAATTTCACTGATCTTTTCTGGAGTGGAGTAATAAATCTCCAATCCTAGATCAGTGAAAAAATTCTTAATATAGGCGAGCCATTTAATTTTTTGAGAGTGGTCTAATGTCATGGCATCTGCCTCTATCCTCTTAGTTAATGCATTTTTTTCCGAGGTCCAGATGCGCCGCCATAGGAGCAGTGGTTGAATTCTTGCCAGATCCTCAACATATGGCGCGCCTAGTTCGGCGTGGCACGCGTATGATGAGGATCGCTTTGGGGCCATCAGGAGGAACCTAAAAAATGCATTTTCTGCAACCTGTAGCGCAGAGACATCTGTATGGCCCCAGACGCCGGCCCCATACAGTGCTGTTGACTGACATTTGGCTCTGTAGATTTTTAATAGTTCCAGGGGTGGTCGTTTGCCCAATTTTTGCGAAAAAGACACAAGGGCTGCTATGGCTCTCTTAAAACAATGTTTCCTGGTCTCGACTGCCACTTTCCAGGACAGTTTGTCGTCTATCCTGATGCCCAGATAACAATAATCAGATGTAACTTCTATTTTTTGGTTTTTTAACACTAAGTCTTTAGGGTGCTTCCTCCCTGTACCTGCCGTCATTACAAAGGTCTTCGTCACATTTATATGAAGATCAAGACTACCCATAAAAGAAGAATATCTACAAAGTACCTTCTGAAGTTCGCGGGGAGTCCGTGCCAGCAAGACGGCATCGTCCGCATAGAGTAGAGCGGGAATCGGGCGTTGTTTTGCCTGTGGGAGGTCCTGGGCACCCCTCAGAAGCTCAACCTCCAAGCTGTTAGTATAGAGGGAGAATAAGAAGGGAGCCAGGACACATCCTTGCCTGACTCCACGCTCCACTCCAAATGATGTCGTTAGCTCGCCCTTTGTACCAAAGCGGACTCTCGCGGAAGGCCTAGAGTACAATTCCCTCAGGAAGTTTAAAAGTGGCAAGTCCACCCCCATTTGTGATAGCACAGACCATAGTTTTTTATGGGAGACACAATCAAATGCGGCGGACAGATCCACATAGACCATGTAGAGTCTGTCCTGCTTTGCATGTATGTACTTCCCCATAATGATGGAAAGGTTTAGGGCCTGTTCCACTGTCCCGAAGCCCTCCCGGAAACCAAATTGTAAATCAGACAAAATTCCTCTCTCCTCCACCCACTGCTGGAGTCGCTCCAGGATTACCCTGCCTGCTATCTTACCCAACGAATCCAACAAGGATATCGGGCGGTAGCAGGCAGGGTCCTGGCGATTTCCCTTTTTAAAAATCGGGACCATCACAGACCTTGTCCAAGACTCCAGAAGTCCTTTCTTAGCGGCTGCCGTACATACCCTAGTAAGGATAGGGGCCCAGAGGTCCGTGTTGTGTTTATAGAGATCAACCGGGACTCCATCCGGCCCAGGAGCTTTTCCATTTTTACTTGATTTTAGGGCCAGAAGGATCTCCGAGATATCAAACTCTATTTGAATGGGATATGTCACGTCTGGGAGTGTTTCTCGTTCAGATTCTTGATTTGTTGGTCGCTTTTGGAAGATTTTGGAGAAATGTGATACCCATGCTGTCTCATCTATGGCTACTTCAATTCTTGGAGTTTTTTCATCTGCCAAGAATGGGGTTCTCACCACTCTCCAGAATACTTCACTGTTTCTTTCTTGGGCACTAGAGTGGAGTTCGTCCCACAGGGCCTGTTTTAGTTCCGCCTTTCTTTTCTTCCGTATTACGAGATATTCCTTTCTTAGAGTGGCAATTTGATGGGGCTCCCTATCATCTCTGTTTAATGCTAGCTTAAGTTTGGAATGAGCCTGGGTACAGTCATGATTAAACCAGCCTTTATTGCTCAAGGGTCGGGTAGTTGGTCTTTTTGTAAGTAAGGATTTAATTTTATCCATAATTATAGAGAAGTTGCTAAGAACTTCCTCATCTACCGTCATTAAGTCTAGACATTTCATAATCTGGGGGTATGTCGCTTTTATCAGCTCTTCGGTGAGTTCTCCAGGATTTATCTTCCCCCATTTTATTGTGAATCCATTTAGTTGACCCAGATTTATATTGTTCTGACTCAGTGCTTTTGCTATTTTTTGGGGTAGAGATTGTTGCTGGATTAAATTCAATTCCAGTTTGAGAGCTGAGTGATCGCTTAAAGTGTTTGGGATGACTTCAAAATGGTTAACCCTAGCTTGGAGACCAGCCGATATTAAAATATAATCGACCGTTGAAAAACAACCCCTTCCCACATAGGTTGGTTCTAGGTGGTTAGTGCTATCGTCTAGGGTATTAGCTATTTGGAGATCCAGATCTGATAAGAAGTCATTCATCATAATACCCAATTTAGTGTGACAAAAATGAATGAGGGGATTGCCCTCCTCCGTCACCATTCCAGCGCAATTTTTCCCCAGATGCTTACAGTGATGCAGATTGAAATCCCCCGCCCATATGAAAAATACGGAGCCCTTTTCACCTTTTTTCTGCCTTAGGGTAGATAGTTTCTCATGTAAATTTACTAACACCTTCAGGAGCTGTTGTTCCTCAAGGTTGTTGTAGAAATTTATGAGGACAACTGACTCTTTTTTGGGTAGGGAGAGACAGAGAATCTGAAAATTTTCATCCAATTCAATAATCGTTATTTTTAATTGCTGGATAGTATTGGCTATATGGATGTTTAGTCCTCCCTTTGGTCTACCCTTGGGCCCCACCAATGCTGGGGAAAAGTACATCTTAAAACCCAAAAGGTGAAGTTCTGTCGGTGACCATGTCTCCTGAAGGCAGACTATTTGGTGTCTACCTACAAGGTTCATGATACTCCCATCTTCAATCTTTGGGCGTAATCCAGCAATATTCCAGGAAACAATACCCAGAAGTGAAGAATCACTCCTAGGAGTGTTACCACTTTGGGAGTTATGAGAGGTGTCGGACTTCTCTGAATTTTGGCTCTCTGAGTCTTCTGGCTGTAGTGGTCAGTCCACTGACTCTAGGCCACTATACCTGTTCGTTAATGGTATTTCATTCCAACCCTCCCATCGAGATGGTTCCCTATAGTTCCCCCTCTGATGTGGGTCTCTCCACTCTTCCCTTCCTCTTCCCCGATAGCGAGGACCCACTGTGTACCAGGGTCCATCGTTTGTAGAGGGACCGTCCAGAAATCTTGGTGGGTAGAAAAAGGAGAGACGCTTTGTGCCGATCCCCCCATTTAAGCTAAGATCCTCCCCTGCGCAGATATGCTCGACTACGCTTGGGTCTTCAAAAGTGATTAAGATACAGTCGCCCTTTATTGTTTTTTTCCCATGACCCACCCGGGGAGCTCTTCTGACCATCAGAATCCTAGCTGAATAATAGGGCGGAGGTGGGCGATTTATACTAAGCCAATGTTGTGACCAGTTTGGTTCGGAATTTTGATCCACCAATTCTGGGACGCCAGTCATGATAACAACAAATGGGCTTGCTTCTGGCGGAAGGGTGACCGGGCGTGTTATGCCCAGCGGTTGCCTCTCCCTCTCTCTATTTGTTTGAGATTGTTTTGTTTTCATACCTATATTTGTATGTTCACTAGGGGTTTTGATTGTTGTGCTTGAGGGATTTAAAGGTAGATTTTTTGTTGTTTTATTCTTGTCCGCTGTTATGTTTGTGGACTTAGCTACTACTGGCAGCGATGGAGTCGAGTTTTTCACTTGGACAGTGGGGGTTAAACAGAGCGGCTTAGCTGCCGCAGCTTTTTGTGCCTCCTGGATTAGATTAATTTTTTGAGTTGGTTTCATCAAGGCTGAGAGTTTGGCTATCGCTGTTTCTATCTTTGTTAATCTAGCTTGTATAGGTGTAAAAGTTTGTTGTAACAGGTCTCCAATTTTTGTTAGAAGTTCGATGTTATAGTTGTGGTCTACCTCATTTGTTTGTGGAGCATTGGGTGCTATTTCTAAGCTAGTAGGAGGTGAAATATCATGAGTATGGTGTATCAGCACCGTGTGTCTGTTCTGATTTTCCAACAAAGGGGAGCTAGGTGTATTCTCTATTATCTCAGTTAGAGATACTGTTGATTTGGCTGTTGTTGTATTACTTGTATCTATAGGTTTCTTTTTCTTTACTGCACCCTCCCTCCTCCCTCTTGCCTGTCTTACCTCTTCCGGGGTGAGTTGCGGGGCTAAATCTGGAGTCTTTTCTAGATCTGAAGTTGATTGTGTTTCCGAGAGTTGCGAGACCGATAGGTCAACTATATTTGGAAGACTTTGCCTTTTGTCCCCGTCCTCACTCTGTCTTCGATCTCTATGGGAGACCGGCGTTCTTACATTTGCCAGGTGTCCCATAGAGGATCTTCTAGCCTCTGATAGGTCTTGGGATACTCTACGTTCGATAAGTGAAATGCTCTGGTCAATAAAGGAATTTGCCCTCGTGATAAAGCTATCTATAGGGCCGGTAAGTTGTTTATTTTTTCCCGCGGTTTTACTTCTAGTTCCTCTCGGGGACATGGTCATAAATATAATGGTAGAAAAATGGAAGAAATAATAAGTATTAATGGTAAACCTAAAATCACAACGGGAGTTAGAGGTGTGGCCCGGCCCGGCCCTAATAGGCCTCTAACGGCCTAAAACGGCCCGTACGGCCCGCTCTTTGCCCGGTCTTCGCCCCGGGCTGTTTCCCGCGCTGCGGGAGATTAGACCATGGATATAGAGGAGTTTATGGGCGGTGGGCGGGACAACAGGGAGAGCGGACCGGAAGCTGGCACTCGGTCACGCAGGGACTCCTGGGAAATGGAGTCCCTGCAACGCTCGCAGCCCCGCTGTCTGCCTCAGCCCAGTTCGAAAAGTCCACAGGTCCCTCGATCACGGGCGTGCAGCCCCACACACCAACAGGCGCTGCGGCACCCGCAAAGCGGGTGCGGCGAGGTCCGAGGCTGATAAGGGCAGGTTCAGCTCCTGGTAGTAACTCCTCAAAGGTGTAGTCTTTGGTATAGAAAAGTCCCGCTGTAGAAAAGGAAGTAGGGGTTTAAAAAGGGCTCCAGTGGGCGGTGGCGGGACAACAGGGAGAGCGGACCAGAAGCTAGCACTCGGTCACGCAGGGACTCCTGGGAAATGGAGTCCCTGCAACGCTCGCAGCCCCGCTGTCTGCCTCAGCCCAGTTTGAAAAGTCCACAGGTCTCTTGGACACGGGCGTGCAGCCCCACACACCAACAGGCGCTGCGGCACCCGCGAAGCGGGTGTGGCGAGGTCCGAGGCTGATAAGGGCAGGTTCAGCTCCTGGTAGTAACTCCTCAAAGGTGTAGTCTTTGGTATAGAAAAGTCCCGCTGTAGAAAAGGAAGTAGGGGTTTAAAAAGGGCTCCAGTGGGCGGTGGCGGGACAACAGGGAGAGCGGACCGGAAGCTGGCACTCGGTCAGGCAGGGACTCCTGGGAAATGGAGTCCCTGCAACGCTCGCAGCCCCGCTGTCTGCCTCAGCCCAGTTCGAAAAGTCCACAGGTCTCTCGATCACGGGCGTGCAGCCCCACACACCAACAGGCGCTGCGGCACCCGCGAAGCGGGTGCGGCGAGGTCCGAGGCTGATAAGGGCAGGTTCAGCTCCTGGTAGTAACTCCACAAAGGTGTAGTCTTTGGTATACAAAAGTCCCGCTGTAGAAAAGGAAGTAGGGGTTTAAAAAGGGCTCCAGTGGGCGGTGGCGGAACAACAGGGAGAGCGGACCGGAAGCTGGCACTCGGTCACGCAGGGACTCCTGGGAAATGGAGTCCCTGCAACGCTCGCAGCCCCGCTGTCTGCCTCAGCCCAGTTCGAAAAGTCCACAGGTCCCTCGATCACGGGCGTGCAGCCCCACACACCAACAGGCGCTGCGGCACCAGCGAAGCGGGTGCGGCGAGGTCCGAGGCTGATAAGGGCAGGTTCAGCTCCTGGTAGTAACTCCTCAAAGGTGTAGTCTTTGGTATAGAAAAGTCCCCATTCATTTATGTCAAGCTTTCTTTTCTAATCTCTTGCATGAGGATAATCAGTTCCTTTTCACTTCCCATTTCGGTTATTGTGCCTTAGCACAAGGGTATGAAGAAATCCCCTCAATTTTTATCAGATTCTCAAAATAAATCTAGACTCTCTGGTAATGCTTAATCACTTATTTCTAGTGCAGCACATTGATGACCTACTGATGGCATCAAATACAAAGGAAGCTTGCAAGATTGATATCATTGTCCTTCTGAATCATCTGGACAAAAATGGACATAATGTATCCCCGATTAAGATACAGTTTTGCCAAACTGAAGTCATATACTTAGTTCATCACATTGAACAAGCATTTGTAATGCACTAGGTCTCACATTTGCAAGAGTGTAAGCTATTGGCTCTGTAATTTACAATGCCTTTCATTTATCTGTTTTGTTAATTAACACATAAATAAAAGGCATTGTCATTTTTTTAATGCAAATAGCTCAAACTCTTGTAAATGCGAGACATATTCAACGAAACGACCGCCATTATCCCAGGCTGCTGAAAGTGGAAGCGCGCATGGCAAGCTGAATGTTGCAGGAATGCATGTTGTGCCTTCAGTAGAAGAAAATGATTAAAGAAAATAGTGCTAACAGACTCAAAAAGATGTACCGTGTAACAACTGAAGTAAAAGGGCCAGTCCTCAATGGAGGTTACAAATGAAGACAAAGCGGTACTAAGGAGGGACTAACATGTCTATTTACGAGTCAGAAGCCAGCATTTTAGAAGGACAATGACACATGCCAATGACAAATATAAACGGAGCTTCTATTCCATAGTCCAGTACAGCATGCCACAGAGCAATGCATGCGTTGCCCAGGCTCGACCTAAAAAAAGTCGCTCGAGACAGAAAGTACTAGCAGCAGGACATTAGGGCATGCTCCAGGGGATGGAGAAGCACACGAAGAGGAAGTGAAGCTGGCATGCCTTGACCATACAAGCAGATAAGAGTGAAGATGAAGCCAACCAGCTGTAAGTAATGCGGAGCACTAGTGGATTGAAGACATCACACCATGAGCGCAGACACTTCATGTGCTGCTGAGTGTCTATACCGGGGTACATACCTGCCTGGCTGTTATAGTTTTTTACAGGACGTTCTGGTGGGTAGCTTTGCTCTCAGCACTGCAAGAAGGATGGTTTGCAAGGCGCGCCCCCACCCCGTGCAGACAGTCTCGGTGAGATGTGTAGTTATAAGGATCTCGGGACGGGTGAGAGTGCGGTATGTGTCCTGTGCTCGAGGACAATAATTTAGGGGCGCAGGCACTTTCCTGGCATACTTTCAGTCTCAGAACGGCTTCCAGCAGCTTTATCTCATCTCCCATCTAGGGCTTGTTTTCCCTTGTGTGTGATTACATGAGCTCTGCTCATCACACCCCAGCTGCAGACACTAAAGGGGGGAAACATCTCAAAACCAACCTGCTAATTACTACTATCGAATATGCGACGCACATTCTCTTCCTAAATCTGTTAAGAAAGGCGCGCATGACATGTTTAAGTCCATAACAATTATACGAAAGGAAACAGAACAAGCATTTGCAATGCAATAGGTCTCGCATTTACGCGAGTTTAAGCTATTGGCATTGTAAATGACAATGCGTTTTATATATGTTTCAAAAAACAAAACATAAATAAAAGGCATTGTCATTTACAATGCCAATAGCTCAAACTCATGTAAATGCGGGACCTGTTGCGTTGCAAATGCTCGTTGAATGCAAGAATCGGGAGTCAGGAGACTAGTGTTTTATTCGGTAGTCTCAGAGGTGTGGCGCCGCGGCCAGGGCGACTGACGCTGGAATCTGGGGACCACGGTTCGATCCCCGGCTCCGGCGGCAGGTTAGCCCAGCACCATGTGACTCTGGGCAATAGCTCGCTTAATCTTCCCGACGGCCCCCCAGCGCCTAGAGACCCTTACGGGTGATTGTGCGCTTTACAAATGTGGACTTTACTTTACTTTACTTTACGACTGAATCGGGAGGGTTGTCATGTACCATATTTCAAGGCTCCTTCCTGTCTCTGCGCTTCTGCAACCCACATATACATGCGTGTTTCCTCAGATGTGATGATTTCATGTGCACACTGCTTACCTAGCGATCCCTGTGCGTATCCATTAAGCTCATATGTTTTATAACATGGGCAACAAGATGGCTCAGTGAGTTGACCGCTTAATCATACAGTGATCTGCAGGTTACAAGTTTGAATCCCAGCAAGACCGACTCAACCTTCTATCTATCGGAAGGTCAGCTAATTGAGTACAACTTAATGAAAGTGTAGCAATGCTTTCTAATTACAGTGCCTGGAAGTATGCAGCGCTACATAAAAATACATTATTATTATGTCCCATAATTCAATGTTCTCCTCTTCCCACAAAATATTTTCACTTTCTGATCATTTCTTCCTTCATCTTAAACTACAAGGGGCTTGAGCACAAATTGAGAGGTAATTCTGTTCTAGACAAGAACTCGGGAATTACAAATTAGTGTATTTTACTGCACCTGGAATTGCCAAGTGCAGTAAAGCCAGAGCATAGTTCAACCTTCCTTATTTATCTGACCATCAATTGGGGTACACATGCAGAAACAGGTCAGGGGATTCCACATCTGGCAAGTTATTCCTCATTGCGGGCCAAAAACTCATAATTGCACAGGAACGTTGAAGTGATAATGCACGGAAATTGTATTTTCGGGTGCAGATTTACCACACGCACCATCATGTTCAATGCGTGATGGACCCTACGAAGGTTTAAAGTTCACATCCAGCTCCCAGGTGTGAACCTCACTCAAAGATACACAAACACAGGCTGCCTCATGAAACAGGTGATTTTCTCTACAGTATAGAAACACATAGGATTGTTAAATCATGAATAAAAATGCTTGTTATTTATCTGAAAGAGTTCTGTCTATTACTTCGCAGTGACAGCCTTGGAGATGTATCAAGATATTATCAGATTTAGTGATTTTCTACAGTTTTTATTTAAACACCAGGCCCGTAGAATAAATGCATGTTTTCGCAAACCCCAAACCCTTTAGATTGTTCCTTTAGTTTATTGCATTTGTAGATTGCAGCATTCACTTTAAAATCCTCGTGGAGCTGAACAGTCTCAATAAACCAACACAGTGCACCAGGCTACTCTACAGGATCTTAATTCATGAAAAAATGTTTTTAGTACTTGCATAAAGGTAGCATGAACTTCCTGCTGCGGGATGCCAATAGAAATACAATTCGCCAGGCCAGATGTTCACATAGTAAAGGATATGCCACCTAGCCGAGATTTCTGAAACCGTGGGTCTGAAATAGCAAAACGCATAAGAAGATGGAAGGTTCGCTTGGCAAAGGAAGAGTGGGCAGCCGTTTAGAAAAGCTTGTGCGTCACGCTTCATGCAGAGGATTATGAACTCAATATCTTCTGTATCTCATTAACACCTGGGCAAATGGCAGCCAATTACCGCTTCGGCCATGGAAGAGGGACGTTTTTACCTGTCCTTAATATCCATGTGTATCTGTGCTCGTTGCATCAAGTTCTCCCAAAGACGATTTCTTGCATCTAAAGCGAAAACATTCGGAGGCTGGAGGGTGCACGGCAAGCCTGGAAGCATTCAGTGCGTTGCGTGATTGTAAGAACGGTGCGGAGGAATAACAAGGGAAAGTGAAAGTGCACCCGCGCGTTGTAGGCACGGCGTGAGCGTGCACGTCGGCGTGACATGGAGCTCGTGACCGTGGTAGCGCTTGACTAGGTGCTGCGCGGCTGGTGTGGTGTAGGGAGGGGGCCGCCAAAGCGCCTAAAGCAAAACAAGCTGAGTGAGGAACGCCGGGCGCGAAACAGCGCGGTGAGAGTGCACGAGACGCAGTGCCGTGAGTTGCACATCGGCGCACGCTGAAGATTGCCGGAGAAGACACACCGACCTCCGAGTCTGCCTGCTGCGAGGACACGCAAAGAGCCCGGTGAGTGTGGGGGGGTGTGAGAGGGAGAGAGGGAGGGGATGTGTGTGTGTGTGGGGGGGGAAAGAGGGGGTGGGGAGGGGGGTGTAGGGGGGTGCCTGTGTGCGTGTGTGCCTGTGTGTGCCTGTAGGTGTGCGTCCACGGTCTCTAGCAAGACCTAATTAACACGCACAAGCTGTTCACTGTGAAGCGCGTTCACAGACCTGAATCGGCTCATGCACAGACCTGAATCAGCTCATGCACAGGTCTGTGTCCAGATTTGTCTCCCTTGGAGGCAAACACGGTGACTATAAGTCTCGTTGGCGGCAGCGCTTCGCGCTGCAACACCAGCGAGACCTAAAAAGGGAACAGTGCCAGAAAGGAAATGTATGTGCTTACATGGGGGCTCGCATTTCTACAAACTCAAGAATAGCTCTGGAAAAATGGTGCCACATATGCATCCAGCCATAGCTTTGTTGTGCCCTTAACTGCAAATGAATACTTTTCACATCATCTTCAAATGCATTGAAAATACACGAGGGGATGTACGTTTCTGTACAATTTCAGAAAGTCCTAGAAAGGACTGCTTGCTTGTCCTGACTGCGAGGGCTGCGAGGAGTTGGGAAGGAGAACGGCACGCAAGGCATTTTTTAATAGTGAATATCGTGATTTTAAATATCTGTTGGAATTGATTTAAGAATCCACATTTATTACTACAATTGCCTAAATTCCTGATACTCTCCCCCGCATTGTCCGCATTCCCTGGTTCGATACTGAAGCCTGTCCGCCCCGGTCCGACTCGGCAATTATTGCCGTAGAGCGGAGGGCGGCCAGGTAAGAACCAGGCATTACCAAATTCATACTTCCGCTAGAGCGGAGGTCAGCGCTCTAGCTGTCACCGCCCTCAGGGCTATTTAGCAACGCCCTTCCAAACAAGCGCGCAGCGGTTGCGCGCCTTTGAGCGCGCCTAAGAAAAGCCCGTCTGCGCCCGTCCGCGACAGGACGGGACAAGGGACATGGCGCGGATCCCTGGATCTCTAAATACTCAGGTTAGCCCCATTTTATGTTACCCTAGAGAAACGCTTCTTAGCTTAAATACAACCCCTGATGAGATATGCATACGTGACACTTGGCCTAACTTCGAAGGCCCCTTTTCTTGTGCCAATTGCCATTTTCAGACCACAAATATATGCATACCTAGAGATATCCCCACTGATGTGGGCTCTATAACTGGAACACAACAGCTCGCTCGGACCCCTCCTCTAATCGGAGCTGATAGCACAGACAATATTAATCATGCTGCCAGGAAAGGACCCCCAGGACTCAAATGTTTTCTAATGAATGTACGCTCATTAGCCAAACACCACCAACAACTGTGGGATCTCATTAATTCCAAATTGCCAGATATCTGTTTTCTTACCGAAACATGGCTTAAACCTCATACCATCCCCACAATTATGTTAGCAATACCTGCCGGATATAAGATTCTACACCTAGATCGACAGATTAAAATCGGAGGTGGTGTGGCTGTTGTCTACAAAGATAATTTAAAGGTCTCAATACTTGACCAGTGTAGCAACGACCAGATGGAAATAATGATTTTTAGATTTACCTCCTCTCCCAAATCACAATGGAAAGGGGCATTATTATATCGCCCCCCCTGGTTCTTGTCTGGATTTTTCCTTACATCTCATGGAACTATTAGCCCCATATTTTAGAGCTAATGAAAACTTTATTCTCCTTGGAGATTTTAATATTCATGTAGATATACCAAATAATCTTGATACCAGAATTTTACTTGATGACCTATCCAGTTTAGGACTTGAAATTCAAAACTATGGTTCAACACACATAGGAGGTCACACACTAGATTGAATTTTAACTAACTGTCCTAAAATAAGATGTTGTTCACCCATTCCTATTCATTGGTCAGATCATCATCTACTATCCTTCCAATTACTTGGTCCGTACACACGGTCCCAAAAACCCCTTCCACCTATATGGAAAAGGAAATGGCACAAAATAACACCAGAAGTATTACAACAAACATGGAAAGAACCCACTTTCCTTGAAGAGGATAATATTGAAACAGGATTGGCCAAATTCAATAAAGCATTATTAGAGGCCATTGATCAAATTGCTCCACTAGAATTACATAAACAATGTATTAGGTCCAAAACTGAAATATGGTATACAGAGGAACTAAGAGCCGAAAAACAAAAATGCAGGAGCTTGGAGAAAAAATGGAGGAAAACTCACACTCCTATGAGCAAAGCTCTTTATATAGAAGCTCACTCCAACTACCTTAAAAATATAAAGAAAGCTCGGAGGCATAAACTTGACTCACAAATCACAGAGGCAGGAAATTCCACTAGGGAACTGTTCAAAGTGCTACAATCCTTTGTCAAACCTACAGTTTGTGAGAGTCCAGATGATTTTAACCAAAATTTATGTGATGAGATCTCGATATTCTTTGAGAAAAAGATAGACTTAATCTATGACAAAATCACCAAAACACCATACAATAACAGAGATATCATAGATAGTCCCAGGGATGAGTCCACTAATAATGGAACATGTAGACTCACTCTAACTTCGATTCCAGAGATCAGTCCCACTGAAGTAGACTTGCTTCTTAATTTAATTAAATCTGGATCACCGATTGACCTATTACCAGCCATGATGATTGCACCTTTGGCCAGCATTCTGGCTCCAAGTCTTAGAACTCTGATCAATATCTCCCTAAAGGAAGGAAGGATCTCTAATGACTGGAAGATGGCGGTAGTTAACCCCATTCGTAAAAACACCGCACTACCATGGTCTGACCTTAATAACCTACGTCCTATTTCCCTCCTACCATACATCAGTAAGATGACGGAGAGACATGTTAACACCTATTTGTCTAAATTCATCGAGGCAGCGGACGGTCTGGACCCTTCTCAATCTGGGTTCAGACCAAATCATAGCACAGAATCAGCTCTCCTCTCCGTGACCAATACCATCCGAATGGCACAGGATAGAGGAGACTCTATGATTATAGTGCTATTAGATTTGTCCGCTGCCTTCGACACGGTGTCTCATGACACCCTGATCAGTCATCTAGAGGGAGTAGGTGTGGAGGGAACCGCTCTATCTTGGCTGAAAAGCTTCATTTCCAACAGATCACAAAATGTTCGCCTGGGCTCCCACTATTCCACCTCAAGGGAGCTCACCAAGGGGGTTCCACAGGGCTCATGCCTAAGCCCCACATTATTTAATGTGTATGTGGCCCCCCTGGCGAAGGTCGCAAGGAAATTTGGGTTTATACCAATATCCTATGCAGACGACACCCAGCTGTTGTTTCCATTCCAAAACATGACTTCTGCAGTAAGGAATTCCTTTGCTGCTGGAATGAGAGCCATAGCTGGATGGATGACCTCCAATTGCCTACAGTGTAATGTGGGCAAGACGGAGGTCATGCTCTTTGGAAATGCCCCTCTTTTTTGGTCGCCTGATTGGTGGCCGCCGGAATTAGGTACAGCTCCTTGTCCCAAGGAAAGTGTGAAAAATCTGGGTGTTAAATTAGATCAATCCCTGGTGTTAAAAGATCATGCCACACAGGTTACGGGAACCTGCATGAGAGTCATTGGCCTACTCAGAAGGGTTTTCCCTTATTTAGCTGACCATCATCGGAGAACACTAGTACAAACCTTAGTTATGAGTAGGCTTGACTACTGTAACGGATTGCTTATATCCGCTAATATAGAACAGCTGAAGAGATTACAGGTTGTTCAGAGTGCTGCTGCCAGATTGATCCTTAATGTCCCTGCTAGATCCCCTTCACACCCCCTACTGAACAAGCTACACTGGCTCCCCATACGCCAGAGAGTACAATTTAAGATATGTTGTACCATTCACAAGTGCTTATACGGTACTGGCCCTAGGTATCTGACTGAAATCTTCCAACTCTATCAACCTGGAAGAACTTTAAGATCTGAAAATCAAGCTCTGCTACAGATCCCTAGGATCAAAAGAGAAAGACAAGGAGGCCGGGCCCTTGCATTTAGAGGTCCTACCTTATGGAATTCTTTACCCCCCTTCCTAAGACAAAATTCCAATCTTGTTACCTTCAGAAAATACTTGAAGACGTACTTGTTTCCTGTCTAGTAATCCTAAGATATGTCATACAAACTTGCTGTCATTATCTATCTTCGGAACAACACAGCGCGGAGATATCTCCTTGGAGATCGAATTCCTGCGCTTTACAAGAAATATATAAAGCAATCCAGGAATTAAATACAATGGAACTGCGCAAAATATTGCCAAAGTCAACCACGTTTCATTTCTAATAAGTATCAATTTGCATCTGATAAAGGACAACGAAATCCTTTATTATACCCTACTACTCCAGCATAGACCTTATCTCACGTACCTTTATTTACAGACAGCAACTCTGTGTGAATATAGTTAGCTGGCTCCTAGGCTCTAGAATGGCAGCAGTCAGGTGTGTAGCACCAAGAGATTTCCAGGCTGCAGAGGGATACGGGTGAAGGCCAGCCAGCGGCGACCGGCAATGAGCAACTCATGGGGCCCTCATAACAAGTACAGAGGGTCGCGGCGGCAGGACACAGAAGTGGGCAGCGACTGCGAATGTGGCCTTGAGGCCCGCTGCACCTTTCTGCGGCTCGGGTGAACCCTGGTGAGATTAACCCACACCTCGCCAGCTATAACCAGTGGTAGAGCACCAGAGGGGATCCTCCTGATAGGCTGACGAGACTGGAGGGGCCATGGCAGCGGCAGGACATGGGATGAGACAGCCTACTTGCAGCAGCCGTTATCACGCCCGTGAGGCCCTAGGCGACTTTTTAAAGCCAGGGGAGACTGCGGAAGATTGCCCTGCCCAACCTGACTTCATCGCGAGGTGGTAGATTTGCTGAACTGCTCGGGGGTGTGGGGGAGAATTGAAGCTTATGAACTGCCTCAATTCCCTAAAAGGACATGTACATGAAGCAACCATGCACCTTCCTGCAGCACTTGTGAGGAAAGAACACAATATTGTAAAGCGCAGAGTCCCTGAAGCGGGCGCCGTGTTGTTAAAATAAAAGCAGCGCTACGTTCAAAAGTATATAAATAACACATTTTGTATAATATAAAAGTAGATAAATAATATAAAAATAAATAAACACACTTTGTGTAGTTTAAACAGCAACACGAGCGGAAAGTCAGGAAGTGATATCACTGCCTGTTAACATACCGCTAATGCTTGTTGTTGGAATCCGCATCGGAGCCATCCACAGTCCGGCCCACTAAGCCTACGTGGGGGCGGAGGGTGAAGAGTTAGACAAAGAGCTCCAATTAATTAAGAAAGTGCACACAATCTACAGGCGGAAAGTCAGGAAGCAGTAAAAATGTATTAGGAAGGGAAACACACAAACATGAATGATCATAAGCCTGAGGCAGACCCAAACAAAAACAAGCCAAATCCTCCATAAAAGAAAGCCCAAAACCAAACTAACATCCTACAAAAAAAAGCCCAAATTACGGTTGACGGCGAAAATTTGTAAAAGCCTAAAAAATATAACCACAAAGAGGGAGGCATGGCAAAAGTAGTACCCCCAATACAACTGTGGAATTGGGAGGAGGTGGGGGGAGGAAAACTATATTTAAATGTAATCAGCTATGGTGCCGAAACTACACACAGGCAAACAGAAACAGAGTGTGAAACAAAAAAAAATCTGTCCCCCAGAGAACAGACAAAGAACTGTAGTGTGATGAGACAGTACTTAGGGGCAGATTTACAAGCCCCTTGCGCCACGTTTACGCCGCCTTGCGTGACGCAACAGCGGTGTAAACGTGGCGCATCCCTGCGAGGCATTTTCAACGTGACGCATCTAGGGAGATGCGTCATGTATTAAAGCCCAGTGCCACAATGGGGGCGTTCCCACGCAGGGTGGGTGTTCCGGCGTCTGTGCGCCTCGCAAAAGTGCCTGCGTGAAATCTACAAGATTTCACGCAGGCGCTTCCGCGACGCTGCTACGTCAATTCCTTACGCCTGCTTGAAGCAGGCGTAAGTACTGACGCAGCATGTTATGTACTGGGCGGCCCTGAGCATTGCTGGAGTTGCGTCGCGCTTGCGACGCGACTCCAGCGATGCGCCGCCCTTACGTCACGAGATGCGTCACGCATCTGCCTACCCTTGCGTCACGGCGCGCCGCATTGTAAATGCGGCGCATCTGCCGTGACGCAAGGGTGGTTTTGCGTGACGTATTTGTTCTGGCGCATCTCTGCTGATATGCAGAGATGCGCCAGAACTCGTAAATATGCCCCTTTGTCTCTGCTGCATGGGAGGAATGGAAGAGAAAAAGGAGGGACAAAGAAGCAGGACTGACCAGTGGCAAGTAAGTATTTTTGAAGGACACTGAAACAAACAAATCAAAAGCAGGTGATGGCTTTAACCCAACATAATAAATTACAATATGTCTCAAATGCTCTACCTAAAAAGGAGCAAGGAAAGTGTCACAAGAAAGAATTTCTGCGCTTTTGAACATGTGACCACCAACTACCCAGAAAGTAGTCTGCATGTTTCTAGGAATAGTTGGCTACTGTCAACAATGGATTCCAAATTTCTCATTGACAGCAAAACCTCTCCAAAGTTTGACACACAAAGACGTGTCTGATCCTGTACCCTGGGATGACAGTTGTATGACAGCCTCCACTGAGGTGCGAGAATGCATTTGTAGGGCACCGGCTCTGGGAATGCCTAATTACAACAAGTGCTTCGTGTTCTTTTGTAGTGAGAGAAAGCTGTGCCTTTTTCAGCACTGACACAGATGCACAGGAGCAATCGCAGGCCAGTCACTTATTTTTCAGCTACTCTTGATCCTGTGGCTGCAGCGTTGCCTGTATGTTTGAAAGCAGCTGCATCTACATGTGTGAGCCTTGAACAGTGTGAAAGCATAGTCATGGGAAATCCACTGACTGTGTTTGTGCCTCACTCAGTGGAAATACTGTTGACCCGTATTCAGTCACAGTATTTAACCAATAGTCGATTGACTAAGTAAGAACAAATACTTCTGTGTGCAGAGAATATTACACACAAAAGATGCACAATATTGACCCCTTCCACTCTGTTGCCACTGCCTGGACATGAAACTGTGACTGATGAAATTGAAGAAGATTGCCTGAATGTGACTGAATTATGAACTAAGCTATTATCTGATAATGGTTGAGCCATTGTATCTGATCATATGTTGTTTGTTGATTATCCTTGCTTGCGAGACAATGAAGGTAGTCTGAAGGCTGCATATGCTGTTTGCACTGTGGCAGGTGTTGTGGAGGCTTCATGGTTGCAAGGAAAATATTCAGCTCAAGTATCAGATTTGATAGCCTTAATGCAGGCTTGTAGCATTTCAGAACAATTCAGAGTTACAATTTTTACTGACAGTCAGTACGGCTTTGGAGTTGTACATGACTTTGGGCAATTGTGGTCACAGTGAGGGTTCATGACTTCCTCTGGATCGCCCATATGAAATGAAAAAAGTGTGAGGAACATGTTGCAGTCCGTACAATTGCCTGCCCAAATTGCAGTAGTCAAGTGTGTATCTCACAGGCAAGGAACTAACTATGTGACCGTTAGCAATAAATATGCTGATGTGATGGCCAAACACTGCACCATAAATGCCCATACATGTAATGGGGATCTAGTAAATTAAACATCAGACATCACAAATTGCAACCTACTGTTAACCACAAAAGACGCCTAGGAAGAAGCTAGATTACAGGAAGGAGTGTCAGAAGCAGAACAACAAAGTTGGATGTGAGTAGGTTGCACCAGAAGGGAGGATGATGTTTGGATTTACACTGATGGCAGACTGAATTACCTGATACTTTGTTACCACCTGTGGCTAGACATTATCATGGTCCTGCACATGTGGGAAGAGATGCAATGATGCACCTCTTTCAGCAAGAGTGGATTAACCCCAGATTCAGATCAATTTCTGAAAATCTCTGCCAGAGATGTATTGTGTGTCAACAACAAAATGTTAGAAAGAGAACTCCTGTTACTATGAGCCACGTAGGGAAATCAGCAGGTTATTTCAACTGAATGCAAATTGACTTTATTAAAATGCCCCTTTGCAATGGATTGAGATATGCTTTGGTTATTTTTTGCATTTCCTCAAAATAGGTGGAGGCTTATCCAACATGAAGGAATGGCAGCTTGACAGTAGCTAAATTGTTATTAAGGGAGTTAATTCCGAGGTTAGGCTTCCAGACTTCTCTCGAGTCAGACTGAGAAACTCATTTTAATAATGAGGTCCTGAAAATGTTATGTGCAGCTTTGCAGGTTGAACAGAAGCTCCATTGCAGTTACTGTCCAGAGGCTTCTGGGCTTGTCGAACAAATAAATGGCACTTAGAAATCCAGATTGGCAAAGGTGTGTGCTTTAACGTCTTTGAAGTGGCCTGATTCATTGCCTCTTGTGTTGGTGAGCTTGAAAAGTACACCAGACAGGATTTACGCCTCATGAAGTTATAATGGGCTGAGTGTTGAGACAGCCAGCTGTTCCTGCCAATGCTCTTGTTAACATAACAGATGATCTTGTTCTGGACTATTGTAAAGGTTTTGCTGATGTGGTATGTTTTGTGTCTCACCAAGATGGAGAGGCTGTCTTGCGACTCAACAGGAGCAGTGCCATGACCTCAGTCCCACTGACTGGGTCACGGTGAAGAAGCATGTGTAAAAATCCTGCTTGGAGCCCTGTTGGGAAGGACCATACTAGGGGATCCTGATTACTAACACTGCTGTAACGTGTGGAGGTTTCCCGAACTGGGTACACCGTGCACATACTTGCGGAGTTCTATATCCTTGTGTTGAAATGTTGATATAGAAGTACCTGTCCCTGTTGTGCCAGTGGTTAGAGATGTCGGTACTGAAGGGTCTCAGCCAGTAGAGCTGACTATGAGAAGTGTTGACCTAACAAAAGGCCTTGTGCACCAAGAAAGTGAGTTGTAGCCAGGGACGGTTTGCCCAGAAAAAGTGAGATACTGCAACGTTGCTTAACAGAAGGAAGAGTGTGAGTACCACAGACCATTACTGAAAGTTCTGAGCAATCTGACCAGAGTGACAGTGATGATGAGTGAACAGTTGTATGGAGATCAAAAAGAGCAAGAGTACCCAGTCAGAAGTACTTATCTCCTGAATGGACTTATCTGGCTGCAAATGAATGGGATCAGAAACTTGCTACCTTTCGCTTTAACAGTATGAGTCCACCTGAACCTCCTTGAAACAAGGATAAGGTCTGACGCAATTTATCTTAAATATACTCATTAATTAAACTGATAGGTGTATTTCTCATTTTGAACAGAACAATTGAAGTGCGCTATGCTATTGTTGCACCAAACTTCACTGAATTGCATAACACACTTGCTGCTATTTTTGCAATTTTCAGTTTTTTTAACCAAGCATATAGTCAAAGAGTGATAGGAGAGATGGTTTGGTTGTGTACAGTTAATGCTGTGTAATGTAGTGTTATTTAAAGAGGTGAATCTTCAACTCTTTCCTAAATTGGAGAAGTGTTGGTGGGGTCCTGATGGATGAATATTTGCATGTGTATGTGTGTTAACCGCATGCGTGCGGCGGCTATTTTTGTGCTACGCGGCTTTTTTCAAAAAGCCGCGTTACATGACGAGCTGAGCTCGTCAACAGCGTGCGAGCGGCACAACTCATGACGAGCTCAGCTCTTCATGAGCGCTGAAGGGGTTAAAGAGAAAGAGGGACTATGAGTGTGTGTATGAGACACAGTGCATTATAAAAGTATCTATGGGTATATGTCTGTTTGAGTGTGAGTCAGTGAGTTTATATGTGCTGTATATGTTTGTGTGTGCTTTAGCACCAAAGAGTATCTACTAGGAGCAGTCTACTGCCACCCTCCAGGAGCCCAGCAAGGAGGCATCCCTGTGGTATTTGAAGGGTGATGGAATTGGCAGAACACATTCAAAACACAGGCTTTACTATTGCCAGCAATTTGCAAGCACTATGTGTTTCAAAATGCGAAGGAGACAAACCCTTCCAACAACCTTGGAGCGGGACGTGCATAGATTTTTTTTTATTTTTCCGTTCTTTTTAATGCATTTCTCAAATGTAATATTTGCATTACGTCATTGATACCATTGAATCATACATTACAACTTTTTTAAGGTCATGGAACTTACATCTGTGTCAGAAGCATCACCTCCAAAGCTCTCGTGCGCAAACTGCGTTCTTGGAAAATTCCTTGGAGGCTTGTAGTCTGCTTCTGAGTCATATTCATTTGAGTCTCTCAGGGTGGATAAGCCACTGTCTATGCAGCTCTCAGGCAGGCTGTCCACCTCATAGTTCATCCTTTGCATAGGGTCACACATTGCCAAAGAATCATAATCCTCATCCATGTAGCACGAGCGTGGAGAACGACTGAGGGAACGCAAATGAAAATTGAAGAGCGTCCTTGAGTGACTACTTTAATGATTAGTACATCTTCTATTCTCTGCTAGCAATCTAATGAAAGGCACAAATGATAACCCTGTATTGCATACCTTACAGTTCATGTAAACAGTGCTGTGAGTTGTTCATTAGATACATCCCTTCATGTGACTGTCAATTGTTACTTTGCAAACAATTACTTCAGGCAAATGGAAAGCGGTCAAAATGAAGCCATCATGAGAAAGGGTATTGGGCTACGAGGAGATGCAACTTGTCTCATTATTCATGCAAATGCAATTAGTCATCATTACATGTTGTAGATAGGGACCACTCAACAAAGATCTTTTTCGACCTACTGAATTGTGCAAAAAGTAGGAGTTAATATTGGAAAACACATCAGAGCAAGTAAGGCCAATTTAGTCAACCATGTATCAGTTATGTAAATGCAAGTATCGAGGAACTAAGGGCACATTCTGCTCTTGGTGGTCTGTTTGTGCTCATGCTTGGAGGGCGAAACACATCCAACTTACCGGCAGGAGAAGATTTGCACATTTAACCATTGGGGTGATGCTTTTTCCCTATCACCACAAAAAAAGCTCCATGGTAGTCCTAATGCTTCAAGACCCTACCACTTAACTATCTCATGTCTATTGAGCTCACTGCCCCCATTCCCAGTACCTATATTTGAAATGTGTAGGGAAAGCAGAAGGATGTGATCAGGGCATCTGCCTTTTTAATCGATGTCCCATTACTGCCCTCCTTTAATTGATGCAATTGATGAAGTATACAAAAACCAATCATGAGGAGCATGCGTTAGAGATGAGTAATAAAAATACCGAATTTGTTTTGTCTTATTTAGATCTAATTAATCTATTTTGATTGAAGGAAGACAGTAGCAGAGTCTGATGGGAAAATACTCTGAAAAAGTAATAAACACAACAACAAAAAATCTTACTTATCATACGATGGAATTTGCAGATTCTGGCTTTCGTTAAACCTCGGACTGTTTCTTGAGATGGTATTCCCTGGTGAACCATTGGCTACACGCTGCAATACACAAAAACAGCTGTATTGAGTCCTAATGTGTGTAAAATTATACACTTCCTGTGTGGTTTCTGATGATTATTGTTAATGTTTTATTGCCACAAACCATGTGGAACACATTTATATAAACTTGCACTGGAGCAACACATGAAATGTCCCAAGCCCTCCTATGCTGTTCTACTGTGTCATGGACCTGAAAAAGAGTGGTCCACACCTCATATATTGTCATGCTGTGGGGCATGTTAGTTATTAAAAGTTATAAGCATCGCCTATTTTGAGTTTATCCTTCAAAATGGGGCATAACATGAAGATTGAGGTGCATACCTCATCAAAATTTACATGTCCTGGTATTTGCCACACTTTTTCTTCCTGGATAAATATTTGCAGGTTTGCTTGATCTGTTGGAATTTATTGGAGGATACAATTCGTAGTGCAACACATATAATTCTGATATGTGTGGTAACAGTAAATATCCCACATATCAACATTTACAGACCGACTAGTAGTAGGGGCCATGCCTGCTTTGGACTGGTGCTCATATAGAGATGCTCAGAGCATTTCATATGCGCTTATTGACATGTAGCATATTCAACAAGTTTTGCACTTGTGCCCATATGGTGATTCCTGTTACATTTCATATTTCCACCTGCTGTCCTATACCATATTCAATTTGCTTTGCATCAGAGCAAATGCAGAGAGGCCTTGAGCATCCCACATTTCTACCTGCCATCTTATAATATATTAAAATGTTTTATATTAGAACAATATAGAGATGCCTGGAGAACCTTATATGCACTCCTGCCACACCATGCCGCATACTATGTGAAAGAGTCCGCAATTACCAAGCAGTGTTTTACCATGCAGCTTTGACCATGCATGCATTTACCGCACATGCATTTTTTTTTACCACAAATACCATTACCATGTATCATAAGTCTGTTATGGTAAGCATATATGTGTGTGTGCATACATATCCACACACACACCTATATATTCAACTAAATATATCTATATTTACTGAAAAAAACAAGCTTACAAGGACGTTGTAGATAGGCTCAAATTTCATTCGTACAAAATCATAGAAATTCAGCAGTTATAGTTACCTGAGGTAACTAAAATGTACGCCCCCACAATGCACTGCTTAGGACCTCACACTTACATCACTCATGACATGGTCAGTGACATCACTGATGACATCTCAAATGACATCACTGATGGCATCATCCAGTGATTGTGTGTGTTTTCTAAATGTTTCTGAGTGTTAAAGATATAGACTAAGATACCACAAAAGACTGATTAGTATACTTGGTGTACTACTAATGACTGGTAGTATGTCTAACACATATTATGTAAGTGGCTGTGTCACTGTATCTATCCTTGAGTGAGAAGGTGTCTAAGTGGCTCTATGGTGTGTCAGTGGTTGTATAGGTGAGTGAATGGCTGTGTGAGTGGCTGTAATGGTGTGTGAGTGGGTGTGTGAGTGGCAATATGGGTGAGTGAGTGACTTTATGTGGGTGAGAGAGTGGGTGTGTCAGTGGTGTATAGGTGGGTGAGTGGGTATGTGAGAGTGTATCGGTGATTAATGGGGTATGTGAGTGGCTGTATGGGTGAGTGAGTGGGTGTATAAGTCATGTATATGCTAGTGAGTGGGTGAGTGAGTGAATGTGACAGTGGCTATATGGGTGAGTGTGTATTGTGTCAGGAACTGCATAGGTGAGTGACTACATATCATAATATCTGTATGAGTGAGTGTGTGTGAGTAAGGGGATGGGTGAGTGAGTGATTGTGTGATTGTCTGTATGTGTGAGTGGGTGTGTGTGAGTAGCTGTGTGGGTGACTGACTCAGTCCGAGTGGCTGCATCGGTGTGCGAGTGGGTGTGTGTCTGTATGTTTGTATGACTTAATGTGTGAGAGGCTGTATTGGTGAGTCAGTGGGTGCATGAGTGGCTATATGGATGAGTTAGTGGTTGTGTGAGTGGCTGTATAAGTGAATGGATGTGTGATTGGCTCTATGGACCAGTGAGTGCTAGTGTGAGTACTTGTATGGGTCTGTAAATTGGTATGTGAGTAGTTGTGTGGAAGTAGGTGTATGAGAGGTTATATGGGGTATGAGTGAGAGTGGGAATGTTTTTTTTCAATGATATCATCTGAAATGTCATCAGTAATGTCATTTACGATGTCATCATTGTCACCACTGACCATGTTTTAGACTCAGTGGTTTCTGGCTGGCTGGGATCCATCAAAGCCAGCCAGAAGCCACCTTCCCAGATAGGATGAGTATGATGCATATGTCCAATAACCTGTGTTCAACCTTGACCAGCTTGGCACTGAGCAGTCAGGATTATCCTTGGGGATGAAGTGTGAAGTATTGGCACACCACCACCCTCACAACACACTGCGTATGCCACAAAAAGACTCCACACCATATGTATAAAACACTGGTCTTTTTTATTATACACACTGACACACATTTAAATCAAAATGAAATACACATTGTATAGACACTTTACAGTTATATACAATGGTCAAACTTTCACATTAGCAGCAGAACGGCATGAACATACACACCTTAATCAGAGCGATTCACCCAACACAACATTCCCCAATATTGCATACCCCCAACTGTTGCAATGGTCAAGCAGTCACAAGTCTTTGACTATGGCTCGTGACCCAGCCCTTCAGTCTCTCAACTACACCAGCCAATGATACATGTTGCCCCTGCTGGTGCCACATTGATTGTCAGAACCACCTAAAACGGATAATACAGTTACTTAGTTTCATTCATCTTGATTAGACCTCCAGGCACCCATCGGCAACTGCACAAGTGCAGTATTGCTATACCCCCCTGTAGACAAAAAGTTGTGACTCCAGAAGCTGGTGTGCTTCGAAGTCTGGAGAAATGTTTTGCCCTCAAGTGGTTGTGCCAGTTGCTGTAGCTAAAGATAGCTTGCCGTAGGTGCCCATAAGGCACAACCAAGCCACTCAGGACCTGTCATGATGTTCTCCAAAACAAAGTACCTTGTGGTGTGGGTCCAGGAAGAGGGAGCCAGCAACCTTGGATGGAGACTGTGATGTCAAGCACTGTCATCTTCCCAAAATGGAGGTCGAAGACAGTCTCAGCTCAGGTCCCCCAACTTACCTGTCCCTAGATATACCCTTAGAAATGTATTTAAATTACTCCGCAACCACTGAACGGATTTACACCAATTTACAAAAAGGTCACTTTCTGGACCAACAACTACCTTTCCGCCACATTTGGTGTAATTCCGTTCAGCAGTTCAGGCTGTAGCCGTGTGTAAAATTCCTATTCAAATTAACATGAGGAAAATGCATTTTGGGACCCCCCCATTTCCCTGCCCCTGCTTCACGGATCACCCCAGAAATTTGAAGACAGCAGCTGAAGTGAATGGCAAACTAGTTTTGAACATTTCACAAGGATTAGTCAAACTACACCAAAGTTATCAGCAACAGAAAAAACACTCTTCCTATGGAAATTACATCCTAACTACAACTACCTACCGCCAGTAGGATATACATAATAAAGAACAACTTTTTCATGTTTAACAAAGATGTCTACCAGCAGTTGAGAGGGGTGGCGATGGGGGCTAGCTTCTTCCCCAGCTATGCATGTTTACATGTTGGCTGGTGGGAGGAGCACGTCCTCAGGTCGCAACCCAAATCTGCTTGTGAGTCTTACACACGACATTATTGGAGATACATTGATGATGTCTTCATTGTATTGCAAGGCACAAGGGATGCAGCCCAACAGTTTGTGTCTGAGATCAATAAGAATTAGCTTAAACTCAGCTTCACTGCTGAGATTAGCAATGTCAGGGTGGAGTTTTTGGATGTTGAAGTGTTTATTGAGGCAGACACATTACACACTAAACTACATAGTAACAATACAGCCAGGAATTCCACTCTGCACACCACTAGCTCACACCCTCGCCACTTAATACGGAGCATACCCTATGGCGAATGTTTGCGAATTTGCCAGATTTGCAGTCGCAGTGAGGATTAACATCAATGCCAACAAGAGGCGTTTAATCGTTTTTCTGGTACATGGCTATAAACAATCTGATCTACAGATAGCACTCGACAAATCGAACACTCAATCTCGGGAGTGGAGTTTGAGAACTAAAGAGGAAAGAAGTGTAGCATGTACACCGCAGTCAGAAGGTAATGACAATAAGTGTGACATCCAAGAGATAAGGCAAATAACCACCTATAGCAAACAAGTAAAACAGATTTGTAACATTATCTATGCCCAGTGGCCCATTGATATGACTTTAAAAACGATGTTGCCGTCAAGACCATCCATTACATTCAGGCGAGCACCCTCTATGAGGGATGCCATTGTTAGATCTAGCCCTGAGGTCACCCGTAAAACTACTTGGCTTTCCAAATCTGGCTTTTTTAAATGCAAGTCTTGCCGGGCATGCAATTTTGGTGCAAATTAAACTGAGTATAAAACTACTTTTAGCACCGTACCTGTTTCTATAAAAGATCACCTCACATGCTGCACTGAGTATGCCGTTTACATGTTGGAATTCTCCTGTGAGCTCAAATATGTGAGCAGTACAAAACTCCTGGTCTACAACAGAATCTTGCAACACCCGCGTGCCATTATCAACTCTGATCCCAACTATTCGGTAGCCCACCACTTTAAACTGGTGCACCACAACAATATAAATGAACTAAAATATTCGGTATTAGAGACATTTCCCGTATCTCGATGAGGAGGGAATAGAGAAAGGAATCTGCAAAAGTTAGAATCACATTTTATTTTGACCCTCGACACAAAAATGCCCAATTGATTAAATACAAGTAAAGATCTACACAATTTTCTTTAAAAATCACCATCTCATATCTGGTAGCCTTTTTCATAGAGCTGTGGTGTCATGGTCAGATTCACAGTTTCTTCTTTTCCTGTTGGCCCCTTTAAAACCTTTTATTTCACCATTTGCAGTATTTTTGTCTTACTATGGGTTTCAAATGTTACCATCATACAGCAATAGATTAGGATGTATTAGGAATAACTGATTTTCATTTCAACATTTGCACTTTATAAAGACATGCACTAGCACTTTTTCATGGCAACTAGGGCATTTAAGCCAGTTTCCAGCACCTCTGGGCAGCCCCATGAACTTGTATATATTTTCATATTTATTGGGCTTTAGGATTTTTACATTTGATGATTTACTAATGTTCCCATATGCACTGCACTTTACAGACTATCTCATTAGTTGGGTATGTTAACTTTACAATACTGCGTTGGTATACTCATGAGGCTCAATCAATAGGCATTTCAGTCAGGCCCTTGCCTTGAATAGGAACAATAGGTTGCAAAGTATTTGGATATCATGTATGGTTGTCTATGTATACATGATTAGAGGCACTAGCATTTTATTATATTGTCTGATTGAAGACCCTATTTAATGTATGCGATGGCATTATGCTATTTTATTGAATGCAGATTGTGCTTTCTTTACCTATTTTCTTCTCCTTATATTGCGTATACGAGTTTTTAAGCCATTTCATGATTTGTACCACCGCGTATCTACAATGTTATATCTATATAAGATTGTCTACTTCCTGGATATTTTTTCCAAACTGTAATAGGTATAGTCTGATTTCTATAGTCTTTCAAATTTCCCTATCTGTCTTCCCTTTAAAACCAATTGGTTTTTCACTGTATATAAGTTCCTATTCGTCAGTAGCGTGTCATGTGATCAAGATCGCTCTGAAGCGATCGAAACGCATTATGGAGGACACTGGTCTGTTTGTATTTTGAGGTGTCATTAAGATGAATTAATAAATGAACTTTGCAAGCAACTTTGAGTAATTTGAAGGCCCTTTCTGTGGTTTGTACCTGGAAGGAACCCCATGAGCAAAGAAGATGGGCCAGGATCGTTGAACTTTGTGTGTATACATATAAATATATATATATAAATATATATATATATATATATATTCATTGAAAAAACCATGAACCATGAACATTTCTCAGTGATGTCATGAGTGATGTCACTGACCATGTCATGAGTGATGTTATATGTAACGTCATCAGCAGTGCATTGCGGGCGCGCAAGTTATAGCTAGCTGAGCTAACTATAACGGAGGAATTTCAAAGGTTTTGTATGAGAGAAATGTTCAGGTAACTACAACGTGTGAAAACTAGGGTTTTTCAATGAATTTGCATGTTTTTTTAAATTCTAATTCCTAACTAAACGTGTGTGAAACCTATGGTTTTTTCAATGAATTTGCAAGGTTTTTTAAATGCTAATTCCTAACTATAACATGTGTGAAACCTATGTTTTTTTCAGTGAATTTCAAAGGTTTTGTAAATGATAAGTTATAAATGTATTAATTATTATGTCTTTCTTTTTACACTAATTTCTTATATTTTTAATATAAATATTTATATGTATTTAATTTTTTAGATTATACTTCATATTCTTATTATAAAATAATAACAAAACTAAATTGCAAAGTAATTTTTGGATTAATTATTACTTGACTTTGGTTGCAAGTATAACACAACTCCAGCAATGCTCTGGGGCCCTATGCTCACAAAGCTGTATCAATCCTCACACCTGCTTCAAGCATGTGCAAAGTTTTGACGCAGCATAAGCTCAAAAGTGACTGAATTAAATATTATATATTTCACTCAGTCACTTTTAGGAGGTGTTGCTGCACCCCCTTCTGCACAGGAAAGCCCCTTCTGGCGCAGGGCTTTACAATGTAATGCACCCTCTAGATGCGTCACATTGTTAATAGCACACAGCATGGCACATCTTTTGCACCACCGCTGTGTCACAAAAGTGACGCAACGGCTGTGTACAAGAAGCACAAGGGGATTGTAAATCCGCCCCTAACACATACAAATTCACCCAGGCAGTTTCACCAGCAGCGCAAATTGAAGCACAGACTTCTAACATATTTATGTACATATGTTACATTCAAGTGCTACGCACATACTACAGCATACTATAGGTGAACACCTTATAGATTTATGCTGTAGCACTTCCTTATAGCTCTGCACTTTCACATTCTCCATACACTAGTAACATATTCATTCATTCATTTATGAACTACACATTCATTCTGACAAACTTTTACACACTAACATAGAAATATAGTTCTTTTTTTTGACCAGTGAAGCTAGTTCTAAAAAGAACTGGGTTTTTTTTTTTTTGTGTTTTCTCAACAAATTCCAAGCGGAACAAAAGAAAAAAAAAAAGAACAACTAATGTTGAGGACAGCAATGATCCTGTATCCTGCGTTTTATCAGGTCGATAGACTGTTCCCCATAGCACAAAAGTTTATCGCAATAAATGCAAAGAAATTTAACTTTAGCAAAGTCAGAATCAATATGTGGGTGTGGACTGCTTGCTGAAAATGCTGCAGCAGTTGAAGTGCTTGGTGTAGCAGCAGGTGGGTTCTCGTGCAACCTACGTCTTTCAGCTCGAGCAAAGTTCTTGGGGTACAAGTTCTTCACGTGTCGCACCATATTTGCTGTGCCAAAGGAGTATTCTTTACATGGATCACCCCTTGAAAGAGTTGTTTGGCAAATTTTACAGGCTACTTTTGCAGCATTAACCTTTTTTTGACCTTCTGGAAAAGTGAAAAACTTCCAAATTAGAGCTTCTTTCCTCTTCTTTGGAGCGTCGTCAGGAATGAAATCTCCCTCTGAAGAACTGCTGGAAGATGACTCCATTGCTCTTATTATGGTTATCTTCCTTCTATTTGAGAATATTCTCAGAACAAATGCTTCTTCTTAGAAAGTCAAAGTCGAATAATTATAATGGGACGGAACTTTCAACACTCGCAATAGGAAAAGTTACGAACCAATCAAATCTCTACTTTTAAAGTCACATGGCTTCGCGTATGCTTATGATGCGCTTGCGCAGCTCTTTCAATACGAGTACGCATGATCTTCTACCGCGATTTGCAAAATTCTTTTTAAAACTAATATAGGATTATTAAAAGTATTTAAAAAAAATCATAGTTATCCCAAATGTCTGCCCTTAGTATCTACATTAAATACATACATGTTTTAAACCAAGTAGAAACATTGCCCCCTTTCGCGTACAGAACGCCGTACATGACGTCACACCGAAGCTTTAATGCGACGCGTAATGTCAAAGGATATTCGTACCGTATGCGCGGGTACACGCTGAGTATGATAAGCAGTACAAACTGTGGTGCGATCACCCTCTCAGTGACAAATCAGAGCTCAGGGCGCGCTAAGGAGAATGATTAGAAGTGCTGACTCATTGCAGATCCAATTCTGGGCATGCCTCTGCGTACATTATGACACCGCCCCCATCTCTCTCTGTTGTTAATTGTTGGTGCACACACTCATACTTGCACATGCGCAGTGCACGCCCGCCCACACTACCCACATGCCACCATCAAGCATGCTTGCTATCATTTAGCCTGGAAACCAATACATTAGCCAATGTGATGTCCCCAAGGGCCATCATTCTTATGGACCGTGAAAACTCTACCAATGACGGCCCTGTGCTTGGTTTGGTCAGCCTCAGTGGTTCCCTTATAATGCGGGCACTGACGTGAGCATGCTCTCTTTTGCCTGCCTCTGATGTGATGACAGACAGACTGTCGAAAACACCCAGACTCAGCAAAACCGCAGCCTTTGAAGACACGACAAAAGACGACAGAAGCAAAGGTAAGAGAAGACATCACAACATCAGCCTCCACTGTAAATTGTATATGCATAATACTATTTTTTTTATCCTTCATATGGCTTTCCTACCCCTCAATGGTTTTAAATTGTACTTACATAATTGAAATATTTCTTTATAAGTCACGAGGTCCTATACACCTCTAATCTTAAAAATTGTGCGTGCATACATTTCTGTGTCGTATTTCTGTACTACAATTGAAAAATAACAACCTAGGCAACTAATATTTAAAATACCTTAACTTTTTCTGCCACTTATCTACTATAGATAAAGAATCCTTTTAATCTGTTTGTTAACTTCTGTGTTATGGTGTTTATGATAGTGTACATTGTGAATTTTTAACTCTAATTTTGTTTTATGTAAATGAATTGTCAACTGTTTTAATTACTAAATAAAAAAACATGTCTTTTAGTCAGCTGTAGCCAACTATTCATCATTTCTTACCATTAAGGTATTTTAAATATTAGTTGCCTAGGTTGTTATTTTTCAATTGTACTGTTTTCCCTGACCTAGGAATTATAAGATACATTTACTCAGGGGGTCCTTGCTAAATAAACACATATTTCTGTACTACGCCACGTGATTAGGCCTTTATTATTATTAATTGTGCGTCCATGATAGTATTTTTTTTTCTGCGTCACGAGGCCTTCCCAGGCCTTAATTAACTTATTCAACTTCCTTTGTTTGCTGGAGTTGCAACAGTCTTAACTACGGAATATTAAGACCCCACATTAAAATTCACTTTTGATAGTAGTTACGCAACTCAGTTTACGATGACTAATCAAAACGTCCTTTTGTTTCCTTCAGCAAACATCCTCCAGAAGCAACCACGGCCTATCGAGCAACAGCAATGGAATTCTCTGCAACTTATTGAATATACTTAGACGTATAGAGGCAGAGTTCAAGTCGAATGGTGAACTCCGGTGGCCGCACTCTTTATACAAGGTAAGCACAGCAGCCTAGATCTACAAAGCCTTCATAGCAATGCATTAGAAATAAGTCGCCATAACGGGCGTCAGTAACGCAGTAGGTACTTCCATATAGACACCACTTGAACGCGGCACTATAACAAGTAAAATGTACCAGGTATACTGCATTCGTAAAACTGTAGTGTAACTTTTATTTATGAAAGGAGAGAGGGCCATATTATCAAACCTTGGCAACAGAATTATCGCCACGCTATCGCCAGGAAAGTGGCGATAATGGGTTTGATAATATACTCTATGGATTTCCAATCGAAGCTCATGTTAGATGTGAAGGACATCTGACATGAGCTTCGATTGGAATTCCATAGAGCATATTATCAAACCCATTATCCCCACTTTAGCGACACATTCCTGCCGATAAGGTGGCAATCATATTTGTCGTCCAAGCTTGATATTATGGCCCAGAGTGCGTAGTGTACAGCAGCTTCTCTGTGAAATGTATAATTACCTCCGAGCAGTGACAACAGATAGGTTACAACAGTCTGACAAACAGATCATCAACCTTATTACGCCACTTTTGAGTCACTTTTAACATGGATGAAGTGATGCAAGGAGCTAGTAAATCTACGTCTGGTTCAACAAAAAATCTCAACTCCAGACTCTGCGACACAGTTTTATTGTTGTTTTCTCTCTCTCTCACTCTCTGTCATATAATTTCTCTTTCTCTCTTAAACTTAGACACTGCTGTTTGCTTGGACGTGTAGAAGAATTGTTAAAGTGAAGTTGTGAACTCCACTTCCTAATGTGTTTGGGCGCAAAGTTTACACAACGGTAAGCACAGAGGCCTAGATCTACAAATCCTTCATAGGAATGCATTAGAAATAATTCGGCATAATGGGCGTCATTAACGCAGTAGGCACTTCCATATAGACACCACTTGAACCGGCACTACAACAAGTAAAATGTACCAGGTACACTGCACTCGTAAAACTGTAGTGTTAGCTTTATTTGTGAAACGAGAGAGGGCCGTATTATCAACCCTTGGCGACAAAATTATTGCCACTTTATCAGCAGAAAACTGCCGCTAAAGTGGACATAATAGGTTTGATAATAAGCTCTATGGAATTCCAATCGAAGCTCATGTTAGATGTGAAGGCGATCTGACATCACCTTCGATTGGAATTCCATAGAGCATATTATCAAACCCATTATCGCCACTTTAGCGACACTTTCCTACCGATAAAGTGGCAATCATTTTTGGCGCCAAAGGCTTGATATTATGGCCCAGAGTGCGTAGTGTACAGCAGCTTCTCTGTAAAATGTATAATTACCTCCGAGCAGTGACAACAGATAGGTTACAACAGTCTGACAAACAGATCATCAACCTTATTACGCCACTTTTGAGTCACTTTTAACATGGGTAAAGTGATGCAAGGAGCTAGTAAATCTACGTCTGGTTCAACAAAAAATCTCAACTCCAGACTCTGCGACACAGTTTTAATGTTGTTTTCTCTCTCTCTCACTCTCTGTCACATAATTTCTCTTTCTCTCTTAAACTTAGACACTGCTGTCTGCTTGGACGTGTAGAAGAATTGTTAAAGTGAAGTTGTGAACTCCACTTCCTAATGTGTTTGGGCACAAAGTTTACACAACGGTAAGCACAGAGGCCTAGATCTACAAATCCTTCCTAGGAATGCATTAGAAATTATTCAGCATAACGGGCGTCAGTAACGCAGTAGGCACTTCCATATAGACACCACTTGAACGTGGCACTATAACAAGTAAAATGTACCAGGTACACTGCACTCATAAAACTGTAGTGTTAGCTTTATTTGTGAAACGAGAGAGGGCCATATTATCAACCATTGGCGACAAAATTATCGCCACTTTATCAGCAGCAAACTGCCGCTAAAGTGGCCATAATAGGTTTGATAATATGCTCTATGGAATTCCAATCGAAGCTCATGTTAGATGTGAAGGACATCTGACATGAGCTTCGATTGGAATTCCATAGAGCATATTATCAAACCCATTATCGCCACTTTAGCTACACTTTCCTGCCGATAAAGTGACAATAATTTTTGCCGCCAAAGGCTTGATATTATGGCCCAGAGTGCGTAGTGTACAGCAGCTTCTCTGTAAAATGTATAATTACCTCCGAGCAGTGACAACAGATAGGTTACAACAGTCTGACAAACGGATCATCAACCTTATTACGCCACTTTTGAGTCACTTTTAACTTGGGTAAAGTGATGTAAGGAGCTACTAAATCTACCTCTGGTTCAACAAAAAATCTCAACTCCAGAATCTGCGACACAGTTTTAATGTTTTCTCTCTCTCTCACTCTCTGTAACATCATTTCTCTATCTCTCTTAAACTTAGACACTGCTGTCTACTTGGACATGTAGAAGATCAGCCCACCTGAAGTTGTGCATCCAACTGCCTGCAGTGTTTGGCCGCAAGCTTTATACAACGGTAAGCACAGAGGCCAAGATCTACAAATCCTTCATAGGAATGCATTAGAAATAAGTCGCCATAACGGGCGTCAGTAACGCAATAGGCACTTCCATATAGACACCACTTGAACGCGGCACTATAACAGAACAGGAATATACGAGTCACACTGCACATGTAATACTGTAGAGTTACCACAGCTTGTAAAGCTTCAGCTCATTTACTCACATCTACATAATTCTAAACTCTAATTTTCTTTTTTCTTTTGCAGATTACCAATCGGACACCTTTTGGAATCCATTGCACAATTTCTTTATAACATTGTTTAACTTATTTAGCCAGTTCTAATATGATTATAATTGAGTTTTGTTCATATTTATTGTTTAATAAAAGTTAATTGAGTTTCGTTTATATTTATTGTTTAATAAAAGTTAATTAAAAAAAACAACATACTTCTTTTGTTTTGTGGGGGAGGGGTATGACGGTCCACAATAAAAATAAGGTTGAAATACTATAGTAAGGTATTCAAGACGGTGGACGGAGTACGTAATCAACATTTGGCACCTCGGCACAACCTTTCAAATAAATATATAAAAAATATGACTATTAATACTGTACAAAAGTACAGCACCGGATGAATCACATGAACCGGGAAAAGAAAGCGAAAGATTTACTAACTGATGTAAAGAAAGTATTGCTTGTTGAACGACGCTGAGCATGCGAAGAGAGTACAACTGCTACACCAAAAAAAAGGAAAGCTTTACATACAAAAGGCGATACATTATGGCCGCTTTTATCGATAGGAAACTGCAGATAAAGCAGCGATAATGTGCTGGATAATAGGCCTTTGTAACTTCCCATAGCAGCCCAGGTTCTGATCCTAACCTAGGCTGCTATGGTTATTCACAAGTACATATTATCAAGCCCATTATCTCCGCTTTATCGGCAGTTTCCTGCCAATAAATGCGACGATAATGTATCGCCTTTGGTTGACAATATAGACCATTGCTCTTTTTTTTGACCAGTAAACTTAGGTGCATATTATCAAGGACCGGTGTTAAAATTATCGCAGTTTCATTGGCAAGAAACTGCTGATAAAACGGCGATAATGAGCTTCATAATACGGCCTTGTTATTTCCCATAGAACCCCATGTTAGCACCAGAACATAGGCTTCTATGGGAATTAACAAGGACGTATTATCAAGCCCACCCTCCCAACATTAATAAAAAACTCCAGACAATGCAGATACCCGGAGCTGGAAGGTTATTTTACATATCACTGCCCCAGAAAGGTGGCGTTCCCCGGGATGTTTACTGGGAGAGAGAGAGAGAGAGAGAGCTCAAAACATATATTTTTTTTAAAAAGACCCGAGGGGTGCCGCTCCCCGAGACTGCGGGGAGGAGGACCGTAACCCCCCCCGCATACTTCAAAATAAAACCAGAGGAGTGCCGTTCCCCAGTGCTCGGGGCACCTTACAAGCCCTCATTATGCAGAAAAATTGCCCCTGTAATTTACCCCCTCGGGACCTAATGAATAAAATTTGCCCCTGCAATTTACCCCACCTGGGACCTAATGAATAAAACTGACTTCTACTTTTTTTTTCACCTTTTCCACCGAGTACAAGTACTGCACAAGTACCCCGCCATTTTTTTTTTAAATAAAAATTGAGCCTAAAGATCCATCTACCACCCCCTGACCAAAACTATAGGCTCAGAATGTTTCTACCCTGCCCCCTTTCCTTATTTCTCAACTTTGTTTTACTGTTTTCTTGTGACTCTGCTCTTCCGACAAACAACATGGCTGCCAACACTTCCTGGTTTGGAGTATTGACAGCCAATCAGCATGCACCTCCGGCTCGTAATTGTAGGTATTTGCATACGTGTACGCCGCAATTTTTCTTAAAAAAAAAAAAATAACAATAGAGCCTAAACATCCATATACGACCCCCTAAGCAAGCCTAGAGGGTCAGAATATCTCTACCCTACCCCCTTCCCTTATTCCTCAACTTTGTTTTACTGTTTTCTTGTGACTCGGTTCTAATGAGGCACAAGATGGCCGCCAACACTTCCTGGTTTCGAGTGTTGACAGACCGTTCACAGTCAATCAGCATGCAGCTCGCGCTCGTAATTGAACAGATTTCAGTACACGTACTGAACTCCGACTCTAGATATCGCTATGATTTTACTTGCAATTTTCTCAGAAACTACTGAACGGATTTACACCATTTAACAAAAATCACAATCTGCGAACCAAACTCTACCTCTCTGCCAAATTTCGTGTAATTCCATTCAGCCGTTCGGGCTGTAGCCCTTGCTAAAGGTCCTTATGGAAAATTGCATGGGGAAAACACGTTTTGGGACCCCCTTTTTTCTCAGCCCCCACTTGACGAATCAGCCCCAGACTTTCAGGGAAGAAGCGGAACCGAGCAGGCCATTTTCTTGGAGACATTCATGAAGATTCGTCCACCGGCTCCAAAGTTATTCCAAATAGAATGTTGTGGATTTCCTATGGAAACTAGGTCCTAACTATAACTACCTACTGGCGACCGCCAGTAGGTAATATATATGTAAGAAAAGGTTGCCCTGATCTGAAAACTCGCCATCAGCAGGACATAAATTCATGACACCTTGCCTGCTCAGACCAAAGTAAATTCATTGACAAAGTCCTTACGTGTTTCAAGGCCTCACTGCCTCTTCATCATAGGACAGGAACTCAGACAACAGAAAGTGCTGTTCCAGTACTTTTACGCATGCGCTAAATATTTCACAGGTGTGTTTTTCTCACTTGGCATGCTGGTACATGTAGTTTTGATAACCGGCGTGGTATTACCTCAGTGGATTTCTGTTATGCTGCAGTTATTAAAAATCCATTAAGATACCCCAGTGGGCCGCCAGGCCGATCAACCTGGTAATTAGCATAGAAGTCCGGCTATGCCTTTATATCGACGTGAAATACCTTCCTCCGTCGTTGGTCCCGCAAAACTGCTTCTCGGGGGCAAGTTTCCTGAGGCCATGCTGCCGCAAGTAAATCCAAGAAAAGGTTGCCCTGATGTGAAAACTCGCTGTCAGCAGGACATAAATTCATGGCACCTTGCCTGTTCAATCCAAAGTAAATATTTTGACAAAGTCCTTAGGCATTTCAAGGCCTCACTGCCTCTTCATCAGAGGACAGGAACTCAGACAACAGAAAGAGTTGCTACTGTACTTTTATGCATGCGCTAAATAGCAAAGCAGCTGGCAGCTAGCTTCCTCGCTTGTACCTAAAATGTGAACTTACTGTCAATCCATACCCCAGACATTTTACAGCTGATTTGGAGGTACAATGCCCACCTAATAGTTTTGGCAGTAAGTGCAGACCAATGTTTAAAATCATTTTCAACCACTTATACCTTAGTTTTCTCTCCATTAAGCTTCACACAACTGGCTGACATGCATTCTGTTACATCATTCAAGCAAGAATTGAGTCGAACAGAGTTTGCAACTGTATCAGGGGTAAGAGGGATAACAATCTGTGTGTCATTCGCACATGGCACTATCGAGAAACCGTGTGATTGTATAATCTCAGTCAAGAGATGGACATACAAATTGAGTAAAATATGGCTTAGAGAGAAGCCCTGGGGGTTCCACACTTTAGGGGATGGAATCCGGACTAGAAAGGTTCCTCACATACAGTATGTTTTGCACCTACGTACATATGGAGATGGCCAGATCAGCTTCAGAAGACAAAGATGGCCTGTCCTGATATACAATGAATCCGGTATACAAAGCCTGTAAATATTATAAAATATTCGAGACAGTGGCGGCCATCATGGCTCACGGGTGGCGGGGCTCACGGGTGGCGCGTCGCGCATATTAAAAAAACATTAAAGAAAATAAATGTACCTTTGTGCTGGGTCCCTTGTCTCTGCTCCTGCTCTCCTTATGGAACTCGAGGAACAGGAAGCAGGCTCCACTGACTAATCTCAACGGCGCAATGCAGCGTTGTGATTGGTAAGCACCCAGGCTCCCCTGACCAATAAAAATGATGTAGTTCAGCGTTGTGATTGGTTTTGAGCATCCTGGTTTGACGGTCAACCAGAGAATGGGGGTCTGGGCTTGTTCTCCATGCAGGCTGTAATGCAGCCTGCATTGAGAACGGGGAAAGTGTCCTTGACTGGTTTGGGTGGCCCGAGAGGACCGACCAAACAGTCCTTACGCACTTAGGAGTGGGCAAACCTCTCCTTCCCTGCCCTGCTCCGAGAGCAGAGCAGCCCCGCCCGCAAAGCATAAAATGATAATAACTTAAAGTTACTATCATTTTATGTTTCTTCTTCGCACTGCTTACAAGCAGTGGGGCGATGCTCCTCATCCAGAGTAATATCTTATTTTGCTCCAAAAAGATATTTTTTGTAAATCAAATCCGCTATCGGAAATGGTATGTGTTTGATACCAAAATGAAACTAATTTTTACAGCAATTTTAACATGTTTTCATTTTAGTTTTCCTAGTATTGCACAAATAGGCAGCAGACGTGCTGTGGTCGCTGGAGTGTTCAATCAGCTGATACTATCATCATTCCTGCCAGTGTTAGGCTACGGCCGCAGCTTTTCTGCCGCCATTTTGTCCTTCTGCTTGTTATAGATGATTGCATTGCTTCATTTGTTAAAGATGATTATTATATTTCATTATAGGCCAAGGGCCACTTGAAAGTATCCAAAGTATCTGCGCTGGTTAGGCCAGTGGACATGTTAGCAGTATGCACATATAGTTGTTGTGAAAATGAACAATAGGAAATAAATCACTGCATCTGAATTTAAATATTCTGTTTATAAACTACAAAGTTTTACAGTTCTTAACTGCAATCACATTTTTGATGTTTTTTAAATAATTAATGAGTGTGAGCATAGTTTTTTGCATTTACAAAAACATTTCTATCACACTACTATGTTTAATTTGCAGCAGTAGAAAAGCACTGGCAAGGATGAGCACAAAATATTCAGCACAAGGTACCCTATAATTATTTTCACATTTGCCTGAAAAGTTTGATTGTATCTTTATCACTTTATGTGGCATTTCGAACATCGATGGAACATTATAACAGTGCTTTTTGTTATCATTTCCTTTTAAAATGTATGTTATTGTCACATACTTCAAATCAGTGATCTTTGAAAGTGGTGGGGCTTGATACCAGCCAGGAATTCACCCAATGTATTCAAAATGTGCCTCCCTCGCACTCTGTTTCTTTCACATTTACTATTTTCTCTCACACTAAAGCTCACATTGTTCAACTTGCTCATTCTCACTCTCACTCACTGTTACTCACACACAAACATATTAATGCTCACTGGTTCTCTTTTTCACTAACACACTTACAAACACTTGCTGACTCTGGGCCCAAGTGCAGCTGCACATGCTGCACCCTTGGTATCTACACCCCTGACTCACTTCCACTTCCTCTCACAACCTCCAATCGATCACTCATTCTTGCACACTCGCTCATTTTCAGTCACTCCCTCGTACTCACTTTCACTTATTCATACACACTCAGATTCTTGCTCACTTTTCTTCTCACTGAAACTCTCAAACACACTCACACACACACTTTCACTCAATCCCAATTCACTCTCAATCACTCAAAAACACATGCACACATGCATACAGAAATAACATTTTATTTACTTACCTTGCTTACTTAACTGGCAACTCAGCTCTATGGCGGCAGCAGGTCAGGAATCTGGTGCTGGCATTGGAACCAGCAAACCATGATTCCCAACGAGGTGCTAGAAGGAGCAGCAAGGGCAGGTTTAAAAAGAGAAGACCCACCTCAATCCCTCTCCCAGCTTCTTGATGGGATGGTAAGTACAGCCATATAGTGCTGGGGATCCTGACCCTGCTTCTCTTGGTGCCTTTTCATTGGCTTCAGGGATGGACTGAGGTGCAGCCTGACAGCCTCATTTTAGCAGATATACGGGGCTACCTGAGGCATGCACCATAGGACTGTTAAACAAAATGGATCGTGCTTGTGCGAGGGATAATAGTTGAACGACTCCCCTCAGACATGAGCAATCCATATATCCAGCAAGAGAATGTTGTGTTTTAACATCACTCTGTAAGTGGACCATGCCTTAGCCCCCTTAGCCCCGCTAACGTCATCAGCAGCCTGGAGACAAGGCAGAGAGAACTGACCTGCAGTGTTCATGAAAACATGAAACATATTTTTAATGAACACTGCTACATTAAAAAAGCACAAGGGACTCACAGGAGGCAGGGAGGATGTGCCCGTAAGCCGCTGATAAGGAGCCACTGCAGCTTCAAGTGCAGTGAAATAATCTCTATATTGGCTTTTAATACGGCACAAGCCTTATTGGGGAGCGAGAGATCAAAGCACATTAATGAGGGCTGGGAGACAGTTTTATGTTGTGTGTATTCAGTGAGGGTTTTACGCATCTGCAGTAGACCTCCCAGTAAGGGGCAGCTGGATTTTGATTTGCACAGAATAAAAGAATTTCTTGTAAATTTCCAAAGCAAGGATTAATAATTTGGTATATGCCCACTCCAAACAGACCACTTTTGGCCCTTGTTGTAACTCTAAACCAAATGCATTTAGGATAAAAACTCCAACCAGAATCCTGTTTCTTATAATGTGAGTAGTAATTGAGCTCTCCGTCAAAATAAATTTAACAGTTTTTCGCTACCAGGACTTGTAAAACCTAAAAGTACATGTCCTACCATTTAAATACACTGCACCTTGCCATCTGGACTCTCTGGGTCAAACCTTAGGGGAAACTTATATGTATAAAAAGGGAAAGTTTGGGCCTGGCAAAAGATTTCTTTTAATGTGAAATCAATTGTTACCAGCGTGCACTCGTTATCAATTTTTTGACTGCTATTATTCCCAAGGTGCTTTAACCACCTGCGCCATGTCCACTGGCGCTCAAAGCAATTTTTCAGAAAATGCAAAGAGATGCCTCTCTATACTGGTGGAAGCACTGTTATCGATACCCGGAGGTATTAATCCATTTATTCTTAAAATAAATCCAATGTTTACTGCAGGTTCATTCAATTATCAAGCGTCTTTATTCATTTTGCACATTTATCATGTTGCGCAATTCCACAACGTTGTATATGAAGTCCAGTTCAAACTCAAATTATAGTGAAAACCAAATGCATTTCGGGTCGATCTTCGACCCTTCGTCAGGGGTCGTGTTTCACAACTATAAAGTCAATGGAAACAGGAGGCTTTTTAATAAATGTGCTGACTTGTATAGCAAAATGTGAAGAGTACGAGTGCTCGTGCCTGAATACATGCATGGTTCATAGTGAAAGCTGGCTGATATAAAGTGCGGTTCATTAGAAGAAAGTCGTGGTAATGCTATTGGTAAAAAAATGAATGTGAAGTCGAGACTGTTTTACAGTGGTTTCTTTGTTCGGTATAAAAAGTGTGCAACAACACTTTAAAAGTTGTCCTCGATTCCGGCGAATTCATTGTGCGGGTCTATCGAGTGTGTTAGTCATTATATATACTGTAAACAAACACTCTATGTATTCGATCTATAAAGGACTTACAGAAAGACGCTGCATTCAACGACTTCTCTCCTTCCTAGCTCCCGCGAAGAGTTCCGCAGTGATGGCTGTGTGATGTTAATGGGTATTGCGTCATTATTAAGTGTCAGTGTCTTAAAGGTGTCCATGTTTGTTAGTGTGCTCTACCTCTACTTATGTTAAAGTGGTATAAAAAACATGAAAGAAATGTCCGACCACGCTTAATAAAGTTAGTGTTTAAAAAAAGTTAGTAATGGTGTATATTCTGAGCGACTAACGAGTATGTGCATTATTATTAAAGGTAAAAATATGTGAACCTTAGTTAGATGTAAAATACAGAAAACTGAAATATGTTCAAATGATCTGAACATTAAAAGGAATTAAAACATATTATATGTAACCAATTTCATCAATTTTCAATTTGAGGCAAAAAAAGATCAATTTTCAGAGAAAAAGTATAAAGACATCATCAGTTAATATAATCAATTATAAGAAACAATGGTATTCAATTCGATGATTCTTCCCTTCTGGTTGTAAAGCATTCAGTTTTTTTGTCCCAAAAAATTCAGATCTTGCTAATGTTTTAGACGGATCAGTGTCTTGTTTTGGAACTACTGCTTCAAGAATGATGAACCTCAATTGAGCGATATTGTGTCCGGCTTCAAGCCAATGGGATGCCACTGTTGATTTTATATTGCGGTTTCTTATATTGCTTTTGTGTTCCCCGAAGCATATTTTCACCTTCCGTTCAGTTTTGCCGACATACATTTTTCCGTAGGGGCATTTCGATGCGTAAATAACATGTGATGAATCGCATGTGCTTGAGTGTTACAATTCAATGTTGTAACCTTGTGTAGGATGAAGAAATTTGTTGCCCGTCATTACATTGTTACAATGTATGCAATTCATGCATTTTTGCATGCCGTTATATTCTTCTTTTCTTGTGTGATCTTTTCCTTTTTTCAAAATGTCTTGAAGGTTACAGGAACGCTGCATTGCGAAGGTTGGACGCATAGGGAACAGATCTTTGAAATCAGGTTCTGTGTGGATAATGGACCAGTGTTTTATTATTATGTATTTAATTTGATTAGATTGTGTAGAGAAAATTTCAAGACACAACCTATCTTCTTCGATGTGTTTTGTGTTGTTTTGTGCAATAATTGTTTCCTGTCCAATGTTTCCACTCTTCTTGTTGCTTTTTCAAGTATCTCATCAGGGTATCCCCTTTGTTTCATGTTTGTTTCTGTCAAGTCTGAAATGATACGTTTCAATCTTATAAATTGAGAATATGGAAGATGATGCTTTAGGGATTTCTGATGAAAACTGCAAAAATGTAACATATTGTTTCTGTCCGTTTTCTTTGTGTATACACTCATTCTGATTTGACCTGGCTCTATCTGAATTAACAACTCCAGAAAAGCAATATTGCTTCTATTAATTTGGTGAGTAAATTTAACTCGGTCATGGATGTTGTTTAGTGCTTGGATATTGTCTTCCAAAATGGTGATGTCACCTTTCCATAATATTAGTATGTCGTCTATAAACCTTTTGTATAAAACTAGATGTTCAGTCCATTTTATGTCGTTGAGAATGTGATCTCTTTCTAGTTTGGCCATGAAAATATTCGCTTACGAAGGCGCACCGGCAAAACCGATGGAGGTCCGTTGTTTTGTGAGTGAAATGTGTTGTCCCATTCAAAATAACTGTGTAGTAATGAAAACTGTAAAAGTTCCAATAAAAAAACTTTTTCAGCATTTGATGTCTCATGTTCAAGTAACACCCATTCCATAGCTTCCATACCATCCTTGTGGGGTATTGACGTATAAGGGCAGTGACGTCGATAGTACATAGTAGCCAATTTTCCGCTTGATCTGTATCAAGATCCTGTAATGTGTTCAGAAGTGCTGTGGTGTCCTGAATGTAACTGGTTTGTTGTTGTACTATGGGTTGTAGAAAACTATCTAAATATCTCCCTATTGGTTTCGAAAGTGATCCACACGCTGATACGATTGGCTGAAAGGGTGGTTTTTCCAGATCCTTGTGGATTTTTGGGAGCAAGTTTAGCTTTGGAAGTCTTGGATAGGTAGTGTATAGGTATTTCTTTGTGTTTTCGTCAATCCATCCCATTTCCAATGCCATTGTTAAAATTTGTTGAAGTACTTTTTCATAGATTAATGTTGGGTCTTGATCTAGCTTAGAATATGTGTCATTGTCTTGAAGGTGATTCAATACACTTTTTGTGTAAAAATCTGAATCCATCACAACTAATACACCTCCTTTGTCTGCTCTTTGAAATTTAAGTCAGAAGTCTGATGTCAATTGTTTTAAAGTGCTCCATTCATTTCTGGAGAAGTTTGCTTTTTCTTTCCTTTTGAAATGAATTGACTTAAATTCCGCTTTCACCAGCCGTTCAAATGCATCAATTAATTTATGAGAGATTGGTGAACAAAATTTACTTTTGGGTCTGAAGATTTTGCATGTTGGTTCATCTGATGTCGTTGTTGTAGGCTCCATGGTGTTAAAGAAGTGCTTCAATCTCAAAATTCAGGTGAATTTAAAGAATGCAATTTCTGTTTCTGCTAGATTACTATGATATGTTGGAACATAAGAAGTGCCTTTATTCAGTATTGTTATTTGTGCTTTTGATAATTTCACTTTTGAGATATTGACTACTAAGTTCCCTTCATCTTGCTGCGAGTTGTTCTTTTGTCTGCTTTGAGATCTGGATCTTTTGCTTCTCCTGGTACTGCTCCAGCTTTTTCTGGGTGGTGGTTGGATGCTGGGCTTGTGAATAAAAAAGTTTCCTTAGAGGTGTGTGGTTTTGCTGTTGCTGTGCTTTCTTTTCTTAATGGTTGGTGATTACGAGCAGTATCAGAGTCTGATACAACACTTTCTTCTGAAGAACCTGATGTCTGTAGTTTCTGCCATTTCTGTTGATTGTAGACTTCAGCCCACGTATACACTTCGTCTAATTGATAGTGGATTGTGTCTCGACGAAATTTCTTAATTTTACGCTCATGTATATCTTTGGCATATTGGTCAAGTTTAACATTCAAATCTTGTACTAAAGCATACCAATTTTCTATGGATTTTTCTGATAAGAAAGAAATATCAGAAAAATTAATGAACGTAAAATTAAGAAATTTCGTGGAAACATTGGACAGGAAACAATTATCGCAAAAAACAACACAAGAAACATCGAAGAAGATAGTTTGTGTCTTGAAATTTTCTACACAATCTAATCAAAGTAAATCCATAATAATGAAACACTGGTCAATTATCCACACAGAACCTGATTTCAAAGATCTGTTCCCTATACATCCAACCTTCGCAATACAGCATTCCTGTAACCTTCAAGAACTTTTGAAAAAAGGAAAAGATCACACAAGAAAAGAAGAATATGAAGGCATGCAAAAATACATGAATTGCATACATTGTAACAATGTAATGACGGGCAACAAATTTCTTCATCCTACACAAGGTTACAACATTGAATTGAAACACTCAAGCACATGCGATTCATCACATGTTATTTACGCATTGAAATGCCCCTGCCGAAAACTTTATGTTGGCAAAACTGAACGGAAGGTGTAAATACGCATTGGGGAACACAAAAGCAATATAAGAAACTGCAATATAAAATCAACAGTGGCATCCCATTGGCTTGAAGCCGGACACAATATCGCTCAATTGAGGTTCACCATTCTTGAAGCAGTAATTCCAAAACAAGACACTGATCCGTCTAAAACATTAGCAGGATCTGAATTTTTTGGGACAAAAAAACTGAATGCTTTATAACCAGAAGGGATTAATGTTTGAATTGAATACCATTGTTTCTTATAATAGATTATATTAACTGATGATGTCTTTATACTTTTTCTCTGAAAATTGCTCTTTTTTTGCCTCAAATTGAAAATTGCTGAAATTAGTTACATATAATATGTTTCAATTCCTTTTAATGTTCAGATCATTTGAACATATTTCAGTTTTTCGTTTTTTGCATCTAACTAAGGTTCACGTATTTTTACCTTTAACAATAATGCATATACTCGTTAGTTCCTCAGAATATACACCATTACTAACTTTTTTTTAAACACTAACTTTATTAAGCGTGTCCGGACATTCCTTTCATGTTTTTTATACCACTTTAACATAAGTAGAGGTAGAGCACACTAACAAACATAAGCGCCTTTAAGACGACAACACTTAATAATGACGCAATACGCATTAACGTCCCACTGCCATCACCGCGGAACTCTTCGCGAGAGCTAGGAAGGAGAGAAGTATGTAGTAGTACTTGTATAGCGCACGAATCACCCATGAGGGTATCTCGGCGCTTGTACGCATACCGCTGTGGAACCCTTCCTGGCTTTTACCTGTGAAGTGCCCACTCCTGGGCACCCCCAAGGTGAATCCAGGCATCCTAGCGTTGTTGGGGCCGTTGTGGAGATTAAGCAAGCTATTGCCCAGAGTTGCAGAGTGGGACCCATGATTAGAATAGGCACCGAGGTGAGAATTATCAGGTCAGAGGAAATTGAGCCCAAGACCTGCCGAGGCGGGAATTGAACCCTGGTCGCGGGCTAGACCTCTGCATCAGGGTCTGCCGCTCTAACCTTTGAGCCACACTTCTCCAGTCATCGAACGCAGCATCTTTTTGTAAGTCCTTTATAGATCGGATACATAGCGTGTTTGTTTACGGTTTATATAATGACTAACACACTCGTTAGACCTGCACAATGAAATCGACGGATTCGAGGACAACTTTTGAAGCGTCGTTGCACATTTTTTGTAACTAACAAAGAAACCACCGTAAAACAGTCTCGACTTCACATTCGTTTTTTCACCAAGAATTTCTTCTAATGAACCGCACTTTATATCAGCCAGCTTTCACTATGAACCACGCATGTATTCAGGCACGAGCACTCTTACTCTTCACATTTTGCTATACAAGTCAGCACATTTATTAAAAAGCCTCCTGTTTCCATTTACTTTATAGTTGTATAACACGACCCCTGATGAAGGGTCGAAGATCGACCCGGAATACATTGGGTTTTCACTATAATTTGAGTTTGAACTGGAATTCACATATGATGTTGTGGAATTACGCAACATGATACATGTACAAAATGAATAAAGACGCTTGATACTTGAATGAACCTACAGTAAAAATTGGATTTATTTTAAGAATAAATGGATTAATACCTCCGGGTATCGATAACAGTGCTTCCACCAGCAAAGAGAGGTCATCTCTTTGCATTTTCTGAAAAAATATTTATTTTGCCAGGTTGAAATGGCAGTTTAAAACTGAATACACACGGCTGCAATGGCGGGCCTGAAACATGGTTAAAGTGCTACTTAAGTGGGCGAAACAATCAGTGCTGCAGGCACACTAGTAGCATTTAATGTATTAAATTTGCATGCCTAGGGGGTTATCAGTAAATTAAATATGCCAATTTTGTATAAGCCAATCTTACCATGTTTAAAGGAGATAACACAAGTACTTTAACACTGATTGGCAACGTTAAAGTGCACAGAGTCCTAAGGCCAGCAAAAACGAGCACAGTAAAAATGGAAGTGGAAGCCAGAACCCTTTGGGGCATACCACCCTAAGACTGACAGGTCTAATATAGGAACATCAGCATTTCTTTTCAATCCAGCCAGAGGAGCCAAGACGTGTCTGAATATAAAAGGACCCAAATTAAGTCAAACTGAATAACCATGAATTGTAAGTGTTACTTCTGCACCACAAAATATGAAAATGGAGGAGAAAGGCCAGCAAAGATCTGCCAGTGAGAGTTCTCAAATGAGGCGTGTAAATAAATATGTTTTAAATGGAGTAAGCATGGTTGTTTTTACACCAGACAAGGAACAGCTATTATTAGTATGCATGGTGTGGAGGAAGAGACATAGATAGTTATGGTCTATCTGGCAAATGTAAAGCATGACTACACATACACTTTGAGATTATTACAGCATAATACTAGAGATACAGAAAGCTGGTACAGTAATATAAGGGGGGGTTGGGAAGATAGGATATTGCATACGAAAATAGACAATAAATATTTACCCTCATAGGCATTAGGGCAGACTTATTTCAGTGACTAATGACATCCCTGCCTAGTCTATAGGTACAACTTACTCTCTGATCAGAAGTTTGCTCTTCCCATGAAAGTACTCTACTATCTTTATACTGTAGCATGTAAATCAGTCTTACCAGTGATCTGTTGTTCTTCGTAGAACTGTTTTCCAAGACCATTCTCAATCCATCATTACTGTCATGCAATTTTCTGTTTGCAGTTCTAAATACCATTCAAGAGAAAATGTAAGTGTGCATTTGTGATAATAAGCCAACATTAGAGATTTTTTTAAAATAAATTCCTAATCAGGCATGACTGCCCTGGGCAGAAATACCCACTATAAAACTTCTTGCAGAGAAATAAATAAATATAATACTAAGGGGCAAATGAAAATCAAGAAACATAATCAGACAAACCACACAGCTCTGAGTTGCTAAAAAAAACTATGGCTGATTCACAACGCATTTGAGTAATGGAAGTAGTATCCAGGAGTACTACTCCTATGTAAATAAATGCCTTTGAGAACTAGAGCAGAATTGTAGAACTTCCTAGTAGTAAAGTGAAAAAAGGGAACAGTCTTTTCTATATGTACTAATTGTACATGAATATCCCTTTAACATTTTCAGTTTATTCACATTTTAGATATTTTGAGGTGAAATAAAACAAAGCATTTAAAAGTACAGAAAGTATTATTACAGGAGTACTACGTCCCATACCTATAAATACTTTTCTGATACAGCCCCATGATTTGATAGTTCGAAGGAACTTATAAGGAAAATTCAAATCACAGAAAGGGGGTTGTTTTGGGGTGTTCAATCAATTTCAGCTATGGACTACTCAATGGGCATCAATATGGGTCGGATATGGGTAGACAAGAAACAGCAAAAAAAGACATGGAGATTTTTTTATGTGCAATAAGTAACAGGTGAGCATATCACTGACCTGCTCACAGGCATATGCTTGTGCATTGGCAAGCAATTCAAATTTTGCTTCATATTTTTAAAAACGCATCTATGCATGTCCTTAGGTCATAGGGTCTTATTAGTTATCTTCCATAAGATGTGTTACAGTAGGCAGTACATTTATCTGAGAAAACAATTGTTGGAACTGGCACTTTCTGGTTGGCTGAGGCAATACCGCAGCCAGGCAGAACCTAACACTCCCGTCAGGGGCAGGTGATTACACACACTTTATAACTTGCGCTCATCTTGGGTAGCTTGGCACTGAGCAATCAGGCTTACCACAGAGACAATGTGTAAAGCTGCAGCACAGCACTCACTCACGATATATTCCTTGAACGTCACAAAAGAGACTTTACACATGATGTATGGAAATTACATTTGTATTGGAGACACATAATAATCAGCACAACATGAACATCACATATTTTTGGGCATAAATTGCATTCAAAATTATTATTAGCAGTAGTATGTCCAGCCATGTTCAAATGACATCTGCAATATGCACACTTGGGAAAGATCCTAATCTTCACCCCCCAGCACCCTTAAGCCGTACAACATGTTGTCCACCTCAGGCCCACCCTAGCACATCTTATAATCCAATACCACACAGTTAGAGTATCCTAACATCTTGGGTCACACAATATCAGAAATATGTACATACACAACATTATACCACTTTCTAACAGCACCATGGGCCGAGGCCGTGCGGAGAAAACCAATGTCAAACGTAATGTTCTGGCAAGAAATCAACGTATCGGGCAATCCGCCGTCCAGTGTCATTAATCACGGGCGGTTTCCCACTTTCATTCCCACATACACACTCATCCACCCATTCCCAACTGCAATGGCTATCAGACATGTCCACACGGAAGCACTCACACACATATGCACTCAGCATCCTAATGCGGTACAACTGACACCCAGCAGGTCAATTGGTTACACACTGCAGACCTGTGGCCCCAAGACTCCTTCCACCCTCCAATCCCCCCGGCTATTCTACACCCATAGATTGGAGACACCTTATCCACTTCTCGGGCACTAGGCCGTATGCAGCTGAAGTCACTCTTAGTCAGGGTCCCAGGAAGCAGGTGGGGGTAGGCAGCAAGGTCAATTAGGAGGCATTTTTCAAAAAGGGGTTTGGCAACCACTTGAGAAGGCCACCTACAGGATGCGAAGCAGACATGGGCCAAGGGCAATAGATGGTCACACCACTCGGTCCCCAAGGGCCTTCAGGCACCAGCCCAGTTCTAGCAAGCACATGGGTGGGTCATACAATCTAGTGACCCCTCTCTGATAGTTCTCGGAAGCGTTCCCCCAGCCCTGTCAGTCACTCTCACCACTCAGGCACGAGCCGGGCAATACTACCTGGCAATACGGTGTTGTCCAAGAAGGCCGGGTGAGTAGAGAGCAGTTGGTCCGCCAAGCTGAGGGCCAAATAAGGGAAAAGTAGATGAATGAATAATAAAGCAGGGGGGCCTCTTGGAAGGAGGAGGTGCCCCATCTGGTACACGTAGAGTCACACCCAGACAATCTGGGCACAAGGTTGGTTGCGCGATGAGACGGGCCACACCAGACATTTCCGGTAACACAAAACAAAGAGTTGCAAAATCCGTACCTCCTTTGTGAGTCAATTTTGGCCACACCAAACAGCTCCAGTCACTCACACGATCAAAGAGTTGAACATTTCGTAAGTTCATGGAAATGAGGCACAACATCTGGTGCACATCGATATTGGTCTCACCAGTCAGTTCTAGTCACACACAGTCGCAAGTTCAGAAAAATCTAATGAGGTACCAACTACCACTCACTTCACCCCTTAGGATATACCCTCGGTGTACTCGTGGAAGTGAAAGGTCCTCTTAGGATGGCTAGTGACTCACACAGGCCAGTCTGAGTAAATGCGCAACTGCCTGTATCAGCCTGCAATCACAGGCTGGACATATATTTAAGAGCACCATCCGTGCAAGGCGCACACTAGCCAGCAATGGCAGGCTGGATACACATTGAAGCTGAAAGCCCAAAACCGGTCCTAGGATGCTTGTTTCCAGTCCAGGGAGGACCTGGCCTGGTAGTTCGGGTTGGACTGTTCCCATTGGGCACAGAGTCAAGACTGATTTGCATATGGCTGGGTCCAAACTGGAATGGCATGATGAGCAAAACAAGGAAGGATTTAGGCCCAGATCTCTGTACTGGGGTGAAAGTATGACATTGTTCTACATTCTGTCCATCATTTGATCTTTTTGCATTTGTCACCCCGAGTGGGACGGTTATGCCCAGACGTGGGTCCCGTGCTCTTCATGACACTGGAGTCAAGTTATCCTGGCTGATGAGGGCTGAAAGCCCAAAACCAGTCCTAGAATACTTGTTTCCAGTCCAGGGAGGACCTGGACTGGCAGTTTGGGCTGGATTGTTCCCATTGGGCGAAGGGTCAAGACTGATTTGCATATGGCTGGGTCCAAACTGGAATGGCATGGTGAGCAAAAAAATATGTATTTAGGCCCAGATCTCTGTACTGTCCATCAATTGTTCTTTTTGCCTACACGTTTAAGAGCACCATCTGTGCAAAGTACACCCCAGCCTGTAATGGCAGGCCATACCCATATTTTAGGAGCACCATTGGTGCAGAGCGCAAACCAGCCTGCAATGGCAGGCTGGGCACCTTTTTAGGAGCACCGTTAGTGTGAATGGTCACACCAGCCTGAAAGCGCAGGCTGGACCTATGTCTAGCACACCCTCTGCGCCAAGCGCATATAAACCTGCATTGGCAGGCTGGGCATGCTTACAAACACACCATTCATGCCAGGGCACCCACCAGCCTGCACTGGAAGGCTGGACCCAGGTCTTAAAACATAATAGGTGTGAATGTGCCTCCACCAGTGGGCTTGGCAGACCTGACCAATGCTTTAGAAACCTCAGGTGAGCACCACTTCCTAATGTGTGTTGGACAGGTGAGCTCACTTTCACACAGCACTTACACTGGGAAAGTGCCCCAGGCCCTAAGGCCTTAACAAGAGAATTGACCACACCCAGGAAGTGTCCCATTGGGAGAGCCTGTCACCTAGGTAGGGAAAACCCACATGGGGGTCCATCTCTACCCAGGCAGTGCACATGCAGATGTACCACGCCTATCCCAGTTTGGAGGTAGTCAACAGCCACCTGAGGGTTGGCTGTGGAGTGAGACCGGCCAACCTGAGTGTGAGACATTTTTGACAGGCTATTCAGGTAGGTGGCACAATCAGGGCAGCATCCCCCTAATAACAGTGTCGCACCAACCCTGGGTATGTGGTGTACCTTTTTAAAGGACACTCACAGGTACAAAACCTAGCCCAATCAAGTGAGCATCCGATTTTGACTTGTACAGGAAGGGCAAGTGCACGTTACCACTGCAATACAGTTGGAAAGTGCCCAGAGTCCTAAATTCAGGAACAGAGAGTTGGCAAAAATCAGGAGTACAAAAAGCAAATATATTTAGGGAAATTCCCCTAAGATGGGCCATGTCCAACATCATTTAAATGCCTTTCATCCTTTCGTGTTGTACATTTTGAGCTTTCCTTACATGTACTTAAACTCCAGAGGTGTTGTCAAGCAAATGATCAGATAAGAATATGTTATTTTTCCCTTATGCATAAAGTAAAGATATCAGTATGAATAATCAAAGGAGTGGTACTAAAAGTGATAGCAAATTTAGAAAGTCTTAAAATTGTTGCGTGGCACATGCATGTAACCAATCAGTGCTCTTCATTCTTTTGCTTGACCACATTAGGGTCTAGTGCTTGTCTATCAATTTGTATTCAAATGGAGCATTGCATAGTACTAGAAATCTCTGGATAGATTCCCCAGCACTTGCATTTAATTGTCATCTATATCTCAGTTTTAAAAAACTGATCAAGCTATAAGCTGTATATGGTTTATATGCTTCAAATAGGAGGCATAGTATTACTATAGTGACATTTGTATGTAAGCAACTACAGTTTTAAGTCATTTCATTTCAAGGGGCAGGTAGTGAACTAAACATGTATTTGCTTTTCATTGGTAATTTAAAGGGGCCCTCCATGGTGGGGTTTGGAAGAGGGATATATGGTTTTGGTAAGTTAGAAGTTAGGGATGCAAGTCAAAGAATGATGGTAGTTGGGTGCAGATTTAATACAGAGAGTTATTGTAGATCTGAACACTTTTTATACAAGGGGCACATTCTAAAAGTATATGTAAGTTTCACTTAAGCTTTTAAGGCCACATGTACAATACTCTTTTGGAATTGCAACTGCAAAAAAGTGCTTTCTTATGCACAGACATCTCATTGCAAGTTGGAAAAGTAATTCTGACTGGTAATAGAGGTTTTGTTGCCCATTAGGCATGGGTAATAGAGGGGGGCTTGAATAGGGAAGTTGCAATTTGGGTATTGCAATGGAATACCCCAACATGTTGTGACCACAACTGCTGCTGCAGACCATTGATCAAACACTGACACCTCAAAATATGTAGTTTCTGATTCACAAAAGAGACACTGTTCCTGTAGAACAGTGTCCCATTTGGGAATTGTGTTGTCAGACTCGGCGAAAGCAGATTGTAGGAAGCTGGCTTTTTCTGTAGTGTACGAAAATGAGGTACGCTATGTAGAAAGCCCAGGCAACCCTTATTGCCTTACAGGGCTTAAATTAATAATCCCAATTGATCTTTTTTGTTTTGCGGTAGTGTGGGTGAGCAGTTTAGGCTTATCAGAGGGTAGTGTTAAGCATATGTTTAACAACAGAGTCAATAAATGAGACACACTTTTAAAAAAAAAACATTTCTTTTTATATATTGTTAACACCAAGAACTTCATAATTGCATAAGTACTTTTTGAGTTATCAATTTTTACAGTTAGTCAAAAATGTCACACAAATGTGTATTTAGGCAGTAATGATTTCCTACGGAGATAGAAACATATACTGCATGCACCTACTTGCAATCTTATTTTGGGGTCCTTGTTAGGACTTAACGTGTTGAAGGTCAAGTTCACAAGATCCACCAGCAAACCAGGTTAACCTGCCCTGGAGTGTCCGGGTGCAGAGGTGCTGGACCAGTTGGTTTTCATGCTTATTACACCACAGGCAAAGTAGGGGGCCACCTAGAAACAGGCTGCATTAGGGGGCTAGTCCAGGAGCTCCCAAAGGGGGTCTCAGTTTGTGAGGGTCCTGGAAGCAGGGGGGGCAGGGTGAGTATTTGTGGACCCGGCCATGGAGCTGGACTGGAAAAGGTTTTAATTGGCTGTTCCTGTGCGTCAAGGTGCTCTTGGCTCTCGGTCAGACCTGCAGATGGGGACAAAACATGACAGCTGGGTCAGTCTCAGTACTGGCCTGTGCAATGTCGAAGTCCCCGATCAGCTGGTCGGTCTTTGCGGTGCTAGAGTCTGGATTGGACTTCAAATAAGCTTTAATTGCAGCAAGGGGTCCGATACACCGGGTATTAGTGCAGGGCAGCTCCTGGGGTTCCTTATGTTTCCAAACTTGGTGGGGAGACGGATCTCACCCTCTGGAGTAATGTGAACTGCTCCTGGGTGGCTGCTGCAGTGATGGACCTGATGGTCAGATGAACAGTCAACCAGATGTTGCAGTTTTTGCCTGCAGGTTGCAGGGATGTGGCTCCTTTACTTCGAAGAAGATGCTGATGTCTTGGTGAAGTGCTAGAGCCCTCAGAGGCTTTTGGAGGATGCACAGCTGTAGGATGAGTCGGGTTGTCAGGACAGAAGCAGGCAGGCAGGATTTGGTGTAAATGTCCACTTACAGTTCACAGTTCTCGCATCCTCAGCTCTTTTTTGTCCTTCTTCTTCTTTTGTCAGGTGACTCTGTCATCTTGGTGTGAGGCGAGCACCTAAATACTGAATTTAGGCGGGCTAAGGGAAGTGAAGGGTAGTAGCCAATGTGCTACTTACCCTTGGGGTCACTACACCCCCTATTTGACTACTTCCTGTGGGGAGTGGGCATAACCCTGTCCTAGAGTTTCTAATTCCACCAAAATCAAGATGGGGGAATCCTTCCTCTTTGGAACACATCAGGCAGCCCACAGTAGGGGTGTGACTAGACTGGCCGTGCAACACTCCTACTTACATATCTCATTTCGTGCATGTCCTAGTGCCAGATGGGCCTCAGGGGGTGGCATCTCTCAGGTCCAGGGAAGCTGTGGTTCCATATCAAATGCTACAGAGACTTTAAAGCCTCTGGCCTTGGTATGCAGATTCATTAGCCATCCTGCTGGAGAGGCATAAACACCTCCTGGCAGAGCAGGCATTATTTCTGACCACTGAGAGCATAAGTTCTAACCTCCAGGAGGTCAGATACTTGTCTGTGGTGGCAGACTGGACGCTACCATTCAGCCAGCACACTAAGAGGCTGGTAGGTTTTTAGAGGGCACTTCTAAGGTGCCCTCTGGGTGCATATCCTAATAAATCCACTACTCGCATCTGTATGGATTTATTAAGACAAATTGTTTGATACCAAGCACCACAGGTTTCAGTGAAGCCATCATGTAGCTGGGGAACTCGTAGTGACCATTGTCCAGTACTTAAGATGGCTTACCTGTTCACTTGTACTGTCTAGTAATTGAACTAAAAAGCACAAGGGCATAACTGCTCTTGCAGATATGTCCTCACATGTAATATAATGTCCCATGCCTTAGGGCTATAAGGCCTGCTGTAGAGGTGACTTACATACATTTCATGCAGTGTCTGTTGGCGTGGTACACAGGGTGTGTGCCATGTCATTTTTTTACATTTGTTTGCACCATTTCACACAGCCTGCACTGACAGTCTGCATGAGTTTGGTAGTGAGTCCCTTAGGGTAGCACAATAGATGCTGCAGCCCTTATGGACCCTCTTTAGTGCCCATGGCCTAGGTACCAGGGGTACCATTTACTAGGAACTTACAGTAATGCTAAAGGTCCAGTGGCATGGGAAGGGGGGTTCGGTGGGACTGAGACGCCTCGGGTGTCATCACTGAGGGGGGTGACAAAGTGGCAAAAATATGTGTTTTAAACACATATTTTTGCCATTTTGTCAAGCCGGGGTGACAAGATATTTTCTGCACCGGGTACCACCTGACTTTGCTACGCCACTGTAAAGGTCTTGCCAATTGGAGTACAATTGAACAATTACCTTGTTTTAGGGAAGGAGCACTGGCACTGGGGACCTGGTTAGGGGGAACCCAGTCCACTTCAATCAAAACTGCATCAAATGCCTGGCAAAAAGTGGGGGTGAGCATGTCAAAAAGGGGCCCTTTCACAGGTGATGGTGCCAAGGACCACTGCCTGTTCCCTAGGATGTATGTCCAAATTGATTATTTTTTTTCGAAAGCAGCGCCTATTCCTTTTGAATTGCAACCTGCCATATTTAATATTCATTAGGCGTGTTGTTTCGTAACTTCCCCTACCCCCATTAAGGTACCGATTGTGATGTGACCTATTAGTCTGCTTGCCATATTTCCAATTGTATACCTATTCACAAGCCAGTTGGTGTACAAACTCAACATCTTGTTTTGTGATCACAAAAGGCAGTTGGAGTTTCCTTATTGAATACTTTTGCAAACAATAACTTATTTTGCTAATCGACCTATGTACTAATAAGTTGGTTCAAAAAAATTAAATAACTATTCAGAGGGTGTCACTGAAACCTGCCTAATAAAAACTCATTAGGCAGGTCTCAAACTGCGACTTTCTCCAATTGACAGCAAAGACAGGGGTGGTGGCTGCACAGGACAGCAGATCAGCATGTCTGCCTTTGCATTTCAAACTGAAAACACTTTTTTTTTAAAGCAGCCGGGTTTGGTTTAAAGGAACAAGACTGCAGGTTTTCTGAAAGGAAACAAGGTTGCTTTTTTTTGTTTGTTTAGAAGAATTAATCTGCTTTGAAAAACTTAAGTAAGAGCTGGCGGTGGTCCCTTGGCACACTGCCTACTACCCCAGAAGCTGCCATGCCAACTCGCAAAGGGGAAGTGGACGTTTAGCGAATGAGTTAACGCCCCAAGTTGGGAGTCGTTAAGTTATCACTGGTTTGATACTGGAATTATGGTCGTAAACCTTTGATACATAGTGTACCATCTGGCAAAAAGTTTAGAACCTCTATCTAGCCTTTAACTCTGCAGTCTGGTTTGGAAACGATTCCATTGGCAGCCACTTGATGGCTCTCTCTGCCATGTAAGCAACATGAGATTTAAAACGCTTAGCCTTCCGAAGACCTGTGCGAGTGACAAGTTCAGGAACATTATCGTCTAAAACTATGCAAATAGCAGGATATACTGAAAGTAACAGTGTTTATGGCATATTTTGGTTTAGTATATCTAAAATGACAGATATTTAAACATCATAATGCTTTGTGAAGCAGTGATATCACCTAGATTTCGGTCAATCAGCACCTACCGCTTTACATTTCAGCGATAACATGGCGTTAAGTGGCCACGCACTGCTGGCTATGTAGGACGATACCTTGTTTTCTGAAAAAGCTATTAATTTCTCAGTTCCTCTGCCACATTGTGTTAATAAATGTTGGCCCTGGTTACTAAGCAGTATAAATCTATAAGAATAGAACACGTGTTCATGTAAATGTTTTTGTGTGCAAAATAACTACATCTGTCGCATTTCCACTCACAGTGCATTTCTAAATTAGTTTTCTTTTTAGCAAGTAGAGGTTGTCAAGACAAATTCAAGGAAATGTTTAAGATAAACCCCTTCTTTCCCGATATTAATTGGACAAAGTGGGTCCTATTGACAGAACAAAATACAAAACTACATGTGTGAATTGCATAACTTTAGATTCCCAGTGTCTCTGGGCCCAGATTTATGTTGTCTTCAAATGATGGACCTGATAATTCCAGGCCTAGAGACACGGGGTCTGGAATTTAGGTACTTCTGGGTCCAAGTGTTATTCCCCATTCTGGGGCAGGTATTACTTGGAAACCCTAGATTTAGGTGCAAGAATATAGTCGGAATTTGAGATTCCCGGCCTCCAGTATCCTGCACCTACATCTGGGGACCTCGTAATAGGAGCCTCAGAGCACCAGAGGGGCCTCTCAAGCCACTGAACTCTCTTACCACTTGTATAGATCGAATCTGCAGTAATTTATGCAATTGCAGAGACAATCAATTTCATTTAGCTCTGTGATAGAGTGCAATTCGCTACCATATATGTGTCTTTAGTAAAAAGATGAGAAAACCTACATCTGAGTACTCATTTAATTGAGCTCTGCTGTTCTGTACCCTTGCATTACCTCTGCATTGAGGAACAGGTGAGCATCACGTCCTCTCACTGAAAGGAGGAAATCCACCGGAGAGATTCCCTTTTCTATCCTAACTTCAAGCTGCACGAGAAGAGATTTCCTTGTGGTCCAAAGTGTATTTCTTTTCAGTTTCAGTGATGCTAATGTCTTTAAAACTCAAGCTGAAAGCAGATGAAACCATAAGTGTGATGTGTGCTCTATGCATGCTCAGCCCGAGCAACGATCACAATGAGAAAGGTATTATTGGAAAGGGGAGCTACCATTGGAAATCTCCCCTTTCCTATTGTGCCACTGTCTAGTGAATCCCTGCTCATGGGTCGCCACAGAAGGGCTGTTCCTGAGCCCAGGGTCACCAGGGATGGCTCTCGGAGGAAAGAGAGGTCCCCAGGCATGGCCAAGTGCTCCCCGCCCCAATAAGGATAGTTTTACTATTTTCGTCCCCCTGCCGAGGGTGATTGGGGTATGCCCCCAAGCAGCTCATCCCAGGAGGACAAAGTGCCCATTAGGCACCACCATTAGCCTGATTTTCAAACATAAAATGAGGTTAGTTCAGGCCCGTCCTTAAATCAGGCCCACCCCAATTGCCCATACAGTCTTTCTGCCACCCCCAAGGAAGAAGCTTGAGGGTATTTTCTTCCAATCTGCGCACCCCAGAAGAGTAGACAGCCCACCAGGCCCCAGGAACAGACTATTTTTTTTTTTAAATGTGGTGGGTGACAGCTCATTCCGGCATTGGGCCTTATCCCCTACCCCTAGTGCCCAAAAAGTCTTTTTGCCTCCCTGAGTCGCATATTGTGAGATACTCCCCCCCCCCCCCCAATCTGCACTCCCCAGGAAGGCAGAAAACACACTAGACAACAGGGATTACATTTTATATATATATAAATAGATATATAAATACATACATAAATACATAAATAAAATGGAGCTGTGGTCGGCCTGTACTGGCACTGGCCGCATCCCCTACCCTTAGACTTCAAACAGTCTTTCTGCCACCCTAGCTGGCAGATTGAGGCTTTCACTCCTGTGTGCCCTACTAGGGGCCAGGAGGGCAGGAAGTGCACTAGACGCCATGGGTCATATTACAGAAAGTGCCTCTGAGGCACAATGAAGGTTTGCACCTTCTCACTTTGGTATCATAGAAGATGCAGCAGATATTTGTGCAACTCTAGCACCTTTTGCAGTATTATACCTCAAATGATACTTTGTTTTCTCTTGTAACTGCACACTTGTCACTTTTTCCTCCTGTGCACTTTTTACTACCTCATGTATTTTTGGCTGCTCACAATTTTTACTACCTCATGTATTTTGTTTGCTCACAATTGTCACTATTACCTTTACTACCTCAAGTATTTTTGGTTGCTCACAATTTTTACTACCTCATGTATTTTGTTTGCTCACAAATGTCACTATTACCTTATGTAACGTAATGTATGCTTTTGTAATCTGTTCTTTTGTAATGTTTCTCATTATGTTTCATTTCTGTTCCTTTTGTGAAGCGCTCTGACACCTTCGGGTAAAGTCCGCGCTATATAAAAATGCATGAATAAATAAATAAATAAATAAACTCTGTCTATAATATGGAACCGTACAGTACACATCTTTGACCGGTTTGATCTTTTGCGTCGTGCATGGTGGAATACAAATGAGGGACCACTTCGCTTTGCAACACACTCTCTATAAAAGACTTATCTGGAGATGCACTGAATGTGCACCATGCTGAAATAACAGACAGTCAGTCCAATGGGAAGGGGAAGAGGAGTGTCAACCACCCCTGACTATCTCCCCCCACATACTAGTGCAGTAATGCACTGCAGTCACCTACAGGAGGATGCCTTTTTCTCCTTTTTGAAGAGCTTCGGTATGCCTCCAGTGAAAGATGGAGCCAAGGCTTGAATCCACTCTCCTCTCTTCAATGCAGGCACAACTTGTCAGAGTTTGCACCTGTGCTGAGAATAGTGTTTTTTGCAGTGGAGCACACTATCCCGGTCTGCACCAGGTGCCCCTAATTAAGGGTTCAGAGCGGCGCAGACCAAGGCAGTGCACCCTATTGCTAATTCGGGCCCAGGAATTCAGGCGCCAATATGCCCCCTCGGAAGGTCAGAAAGCCAACAAGACCACCAAGACAAAGAGATACAAAAAATATATTTGATCAAGGGCAGTTCCATTCTGGAAATTAGGTAGCCTCAGTTCTGGAAATTGGGCAGCCTCCAAACACTAGGGCACCACAGGTCTTTCTTCTCCTTATCAATGGCAGGTTGGGAAATCACCATGGCGTAATGATATATTACATTTGTAGGTCAGACATCAGGGTAAATGCTTACAGATAATAATATTAGCACTATTTCTATTTTTTACTACTTATTTTCATTTGTTTTTTTTTCATTTAACGATTTGTTTTTCGGGAGAACCATGAGGAATGTAAAGAAATGACTATTGGCGAATTCAGATTTTTCTCTATTTTGCAGAAATATACAGATTTTCAGGCTCAACAATAGGTTTCGCATCTCTCCCCCCACCCCCACAAATTGCTAGAAGTAAAAAAAAATATATATATATATATATATATAGTTATACCACTGAAAGGGCGAGATTTTGATCGATACCTTATATCTATTGATCCAAACCTCGTTCTGGTCGACTGAACCTTTATTGCCTGTCTTGGAAGGAAACAGTACACCTATCTGCAAGTTAGTTCACCCAATAAAGGACTCTACTCTTAAAGATCACGGACAACTTCTAGGTTTCAAAAGTTTATTGTAAAGATATAATGAGCTGCAAATACAAGCATCTCAGAATGAGATTCACGAGATACACAGGTCCAATTACATACATGTGCTCTCGAAAAGCCCTCAGACGAGCAACAGAAATCACTAACACAAGTTCTAAAAATAGCAAAGCTATCAGCATAGACGCATATCTCTCCTTCATTTAGGTTGGAGGAAAACAAACACAGGTTAGGCGTCCCTACCCTGTTCTAGATGGTATCCCTACTTAACCAAATCCCAACCTAACAAAGGTGTCAGCAATGAATGACCCCCAAGGGAAGTCACCCACTCTAAGTCTCTTGGTGAAAACCTAAAGTTCTCCAATCATGACCCCTCACTGCCTACCCATCCGCTCTCTAAAGGGTCCTCAGGTCTCTGCTCTAACTCCACCCAGGGGTGCTGTCCCTAATACAAAACAGTCAACAACATTTGAGACGCCCCTTGCGAAACGCCTCTCACGTGGTGCAACTTCAGGCTTTTTCCATGATGCTTTGTATTGGGCCTCAGACGTTAGAGTTGACCTTGCTTCTCAGTCTCTTCTCCGGCCCGCTGATACCCCTTAAACATTCCAGAACCCTCCTCCATGTCTGGGCCGTCTACTGAACAGGCCTCTATTCATTCACTTATAATTGGATCCCCCCTTTCCTGTTGCAGACAGATATCTGCCGCCAAGAACCCAACTCTCATAGACTTCTAAAAGCTTGCAACATTTCTCAGCCCAGACATGTACGTGTAAATTACTGCTAAAACATTTCAGGCCTACAATATTTCACATTATGATTATAGCATTCTATTTCTTCATTTAATTAAAGCATGTTAAAACTCTTATTCTATTATTTAGAAAACATTACTCTAAATCATGGCCCATTAATGCAATGACCAAAAACGTTAAACAATCTGTGTCGTGAAAAGAAACACCTTCCCTTTTAGCTCCAGCTCTGGCCCTGAGGCCTACCACGTTCTGCGTTTTACCACAGACCATCTTATATGTTAACAGCTACACGACATAGATTCAAAATAATCACGTCTAATAAAATCATATAATGTCACACATTTCTGTATTAATTCCACTTCTACTTAAATCTCTATATTAGCTATACATTTAGAATATAATTTCAGATACTATTAGCACTCATGGCATTTCTCTTCATGAATTATGCTCTCTATAGGTGAATGTGATGTACTCATATATTTATATCAGTTTGCGCTCTCTCAGTTCCCCCCTTTGATGACCTCTCGGGGTCATCACTAACATTTAAACTGCAGTTATTGCTGGCATTCTCTGCGCTTCCAGAGCTCTCAGGCTCCTGTACTGATTATCTTGTATGGCAGCCAATCTCTGCAACTGTTCTCTTTGGGCCCTTTCTGACCTTCTTGCTCTGTACCATTTGAATACCCTCACCAATCCCCACAATATTATCCCACAGATCAATATTATGATGATAGGCTTTAGGATATACCAAATAAAGCTTTTGCCTAAGGTGGAAAACCACCCTCCAACTGTACTCATTCCGTGGCCCACCTTTTCCCAGACATTTTCTCTACTCAAGTCTTCGATCTCTTTGTGTATATTAGTTATGTTCTTAATAACTTTCTCAAGGGGTTTTGAAAGGTCTGGAATGTAAGTGCAACATTCCTGAACCTTCAAAGCCTTACAGACTCCGCCCTCTTTTGCTAATAAGACATCCAATGCAAGCCGATTTTGAAGAACCATAGCCCTTATCGATTGCATCTCTCCTTCTACCAGCATTAAGGACTGAGCAGTGCTGGCAGACAACCTGTCGACAACTGTTGCCAGTCGTCTAATTTTAACATCATTAAGGATTATTCCCAAAAGAGGGAACATAGCTCCAAAGACATCTCCAACCATTTCTGCATCACCTACATCTCTCCTTCCCCTCGATGATGTCTGGCCCTCAATGATCAATAAGTCTTGTGCATGATATATTTTGGGGAAGACAATTGCCAAGTAACATGATCCATACCAGTTGTCAGGTAGTCTCACGTAAGCATTTCTTCCACATACAAAATACACATTTGGAATTACTTGCATTCCCTTCAGGAAATCCTTAGTGTAGTACTCTAAATTAAAAGCATGTTCACAGTCAACTTCACCCACGTATACATTTTCATAATACGTTTTGGCTCGGTGAAGACATAACTTTCCTTTCTGCGCTTTATCTAAAGCTATTGGACCACTACTACCCTTTCTCTTGTGTGACTTCTCTTCCTCGGTCCAATCTAATTTCCCTTGTCCTGATTTTTTCAAAATCTTTTGTCTCCTGTAACGATCATCCACCTGCCCTATGAACTTTTTCTCGACTTCTGACACCTTGCATGTCAGATTATTTCTACGGGCATGTGAAGTATCTAAGGTAATCCAAGGAATGAAGAACTTGGCCAATCTGTCTTCACTCTTCCAGTAATCCCATTTATTCATCTGCTTATAATTCGGGACTTCTGGCAGCACAGAATCATAATTGGAGAAATAGTATTCAAAACTATCTCTCTCATAAAATATACTAAGCAATAAGCTACATGTAATGCCATATGTCAGAGGGAGGTGATGATATCGAATTCCTTCATCTACAGACGCAGGCAACTGCATGCAGACGTAGCAATCCTTAACCTCCATGGCATCCACGTATTCGTACAAAAGTTTAGCATAAGCATTTGACCTAAAGTCTCCTTGGGACTCGTCTACATGTAACCTGCGGGCTTCTGCAGCCAATAACGCTTTCTCTTGAGTGTTTTCCCTTTTCTCACCTGCAACAGTGGGTGTAAGTGTTACTACAGAATTCGCATCAGTTACCTTTACCTCTTCCTCATGTCCCTTTACATAAGAAATTGTTACCACTAAAGCTATTAATATTATCACTCCTACTATTAGTGTACCTATTATACATTTAGCTCTGCGGTTCGGGGTGCCGGCCTCCATTTCGTCAGACAATCTAGCTTTTCCCTTTCTCTTTGCAAAAAGTTCTTTTCCTCTCGTTCCTTTACAGTCTCTTTCAATCCTTTTTTGTCTTTAGAATCCACACAGCTGGAGGCTGACAGCCTTTTTCGCAAAAAGTCCTTTCACAGTTCAAAAAGACAACCCTAGCCCTTCTCCATCCACTCAAGGGGTTCCCTAAAATTCTCTGCTTCCTGGGCGCTAGGTAATCTTCTTTTCTTCTGCTTGCTTTATTTACAAAGTCCTTTAACAATCGACTATTAGATTTGTGGTTGCAGCTTCAATAGCATAGTTCAATATTTCCATGCGAAGAGTATGCTCTTCATGTGCTGTTATCGTGGTACCAAAGTCGGGGAATTTCAATTCTGTAAGAAACATGTGTTTTAACTTGCTGAGGCGGGGAGGTCTGGGGAGCACGAATGTTAGTGACCCTTCTTGTTCGACACCGGGTACCAACAGTTGTATTTCCACGGTGATAATGGGCTCAGAACTGGACACCACCACCGCTCGGATCCTCCCTGTCTCCGGTTTCACAGACATTTGTCGCCAGATATGTCCACTCAGGTGTGGAGTATCTTCTGTTAGGCACACGCACTCTTCTTGACCTTCTTCGGTCCGGTGCCTCAGCGCCCTGAGCACCTTCTTCTGGGTCTGAGTCTTCTGATATCGGAGGAAGGGTTGCTTCTGGAGTTGACCTCAGGCTAGAACTTCTTCTTTGCGGCCAATTTGCTTCTCCACGTGCCCTTCTACTCCTTCTCCTTCTGGTCTGTTCTCGCTCTCTTTCAGACCTGTCAGGGTCAGACTCGTACTCCCAGCTGTCTTCTCCTTCTGTAGCGTCTTCTGTTTCGCTGTTGTACTGACCGTCCTCAGCTTGGTCAGACTCGTTCCCTGCTTCCACTGGCACCTCTACAGCTTGGCTAGCCCCCTCTATGGCTTCTTGGTCCTCAGCTGGACGTCCATCCGAGAGAGGAGCTGTTTCCAGAGGTGCTGGAACCCTTTTCGTATGCGACGCGTGTATCCAGTTGGGCAGGCCTCCCACCTTTACAGCTGTACTTGTGATCAGGATGACCTGGTAGGGCCCACGCCAACGAATATCCAAGCAGCTTCTTCTCACATGTTTCTTCACCAGGACCCAGTCCCCAGGATACAGGTCATGGCAAGGGCCCTGGCACGCTGGAACCTCTGCAGCCTGCACCTGAAGGGACACAGAACGCATGGCGTCAGACAGCCCCTTACAATAGTCCAGGATCATATCATCTGTGATATTTAACAGTGCAGTAGCTGGAATAGATGGCAGTCTCATTGCTCTCCCCATTAACACCTCATGTGGTGACAACCCTGTTCTTCTGTCTGGGGTACTACGAAGGCTCATGAGTACTAATGGCAGGGCGTCAGGCCAATTCAGGGTCGTTGAGGAGCAAACTTTCGCTATTCTGGACTTGATCGTGCCATTAATTTGTTCCACAATTCCTGAGGCTTCTGGTCGGTAACTGCAATGGAGCTTCTGGTCTATATTCAGTGCAACACAAATCATCTTCACAAGCTCGCTGTTAAAATGTGTTCCCCTATCTGATTCCAAAAAGGCCGGCACCCCGAACCGAGGGATAAGTTCTCTAAGCAGTAACTTAGCCACTGTGAGGGTGTCGCACCTACGTGTAGGGTATGCCTCAACCCATCTGGAGAACACACAAACAACCACCAGGACATAGCGGAGGCGGTTGCATCTTGGCATTTCAATGAAATCTATCTGCATTCTGTTGAATGGACCTCCAGACCTTCCTATGTGACTTAGTGCAACTGGTGTTCTTTTCCCTACATTCAGCTGCTGGCAGGTCACACAACGCTGGCACACTGCTTCTGCTGCTATTCTAAACTTAGGATTGTACCAAGTCTGTCTAAACACTCTCAGCATAGCATCTCTCCCTAAGTGTACGGGACCATGTATGAGTCTAGCCATTGGACTCACCATCTCATTGGGCAACACTGCTCTGCCGTCTGCTGAGACCCAAAAATGAGTCTCACCCATTACACATCCTGCCTTTACCCATGTTTCCTTTTCTGAATCAGGAGCATTTTCTTGCATGGTTGACAATTCATCCCAAGTATCAACAGTTTCCAGTATCATGGCTAATTCAGTTCTTACATTTATTCCACCCACATCCACCTCTGTGAAAGAGTAACCTTGTTCTGCGCAATACCGCGCAACTTCATCAGCATATCTATTGCCTTTCGAAACAAAGTCCTCATTTTTGGTATGTGCGATGCACTTTACAACTGCGATACTTGCTGGACATTGCAATGCTTCTAACAACAGGCGCACAAACTCTCCATTGCGAATGGGAGAGCCTGAAGAAGTCATGAACCCTCTTTGAGACCATAACTGCCCGTAATCATGAACTACCCCAAACCCGTATTGGCTGTCGGTGTAGATGGTGACTCGAATTTGATTGCCTGCTAAGCAAGCACGTGTTAGGGCAATAATCTCGGCTACCTGAGCGGAGTGTACTCCTTCCAGGCACCCTGCTTCCACAACTCCTTCAATTGTACAAACAGCATAAGCTGCTCTCAACTGCCCAACTTCGTCTCTTACACATGAGCCATCGACAAAGAAAACTTCGTCTGGGTCGGTCAGTGGCTCATCTACGATGTCGGGTCTGGGTTTGGTGCATAGTTCAGTCACATCGAGACAGTCATGGTCTGTATATTCATCATCATCATCAATATCATTTGGAAGTGGCATTAAGGTAGCAGGGTTCAAAACAGAGCATCTCTTGAGGGTCACGTTCTCTGCAGCAAGAATAACTTGCTCATAGCGCGTGAGCCTGCTATTGGTCAGATGCTGTGTTTTAGTCCTGGTCATCAACAGTTCAACAGAATGTGGCACGCACACCTCTAACGGGTGCCCCATAACAATATTTTCACATCTCTCAATGCTGACACCCGTTGCAGCAACGGATTTGAGACATCCGGGCAACGCTGCGGCTACTGGGTCTAAAGTAGCCGAGAAATAAGCAACTGGTCTACGGGCATTCCCATGGATTTGGACCAACACAGACAACGCACAACCTTCTCTCTCACAACAGTAAAGAAAGAATTGTTTATTGTAATCAGGCATTCCCAATGCCGGAGCACGACACAGGTCCTCTCTCAGCTGTAAGAATGCCATCAAACAGTCTTTGTCCCATGGTACCGGATCACTCACCTCTTTGTGCGTCAGTTTTTGCAAGGGCTTTGCTTTCAGTGAAAAGTTCACGATCCACTGTCGGCAATAACCCACCATCCCTAGGAACATCCTGACCTCTCTCTGTGTCTGAGGCGCGTTCATTTTCATGATCGCCTCTATCCTGTCTGGTGACACCTTTCGTTTGCCTTTCTCAATTCTGTGTCCCAAGTACTGCACTTCTGTCAGGCAGTACTGCAATTTTCCCGGGGATACCTTATGCCCATTGGCAGCTAGGTGATTTAACAAAGCAATGGAGTCTTCCCTGCAAGCTTCTTCTGTTTCTGACGCCACAAGGAGGTCGTCTATGTACTGGACCAGAACTGACTTCTGGGGCAGCACTAGACTTTCAAGATTTTTCTTCAGAAGCTGGTTAAAGATCGATGGACTCTCTGTATACCCCTGAGGGATACGACACCATGTTAGGACGCGATTTTCCAGCTTAAATGCGAAAAGAAAATGGCTATCTTCGTCCAAAGGGATCGAAAAGAAAGCCTGACAAAGATCTATCACAGTGAACCACTCAGCTTGGAATGGAATCTGAAACAGTATCACTGATGGATTCGGTACCACTGGACAACATGAAACGACTATGTTATTAATCTTTCGAAGGTCCTGCACTATCCGAAATTTCCCATTTGGTTTCTGCAGCCCCATAATCGGGGAGTTACATGGACTACCCACGATTTCTTTCAGTATTCCCTGTTTAATCATGGACTCGATCACGGGTTTTATGCCTGCAATCGTTTCTGGAGTCAATTTGTATTGGGGTGTTCTTGGGAACTCAGCATGCGGTTTCACTACAATTTTCACTGGGTCCACCCCTTTGACCAATCCAATCTCTTCCCCAGTGAAATCCCATACCTCTGATGCCACTGTCTCTCTCAAATCCCAGGGAAGCTCGTCTACTGTCAAAGTAGGGTACAGCTCCACACATATTCTTGAGTTTGCAACTTTGAAATCTGCATCATCATCATTAGTCAATACCTCCACTCCCTGGGGTGTACAGTATATAGTACAATTCAATTTGCACAACAGGTCTCTTCCTAGCAGACACACAGGGCTTGAATCGCAAACCACAAATTGGTGCTCATCGCTGTACTTCCCTATTTTCACCTGTACCGGTTCTGTCAATTGGCTGGTTATTCTCCTGTTTGCGACCCCTACCACCTGTATGGTCTCTCCAGACATGGGCAGGTCTGGAACTGCAGCTGATCTGATCGTGGATCTAGTGGCTCCTGTGTCCACCAGAAATGTCGTAGGGCACCCTGCTACTTCTGCTTTCACATAGGGTCCCCTCTGATCCACCTCTAAGGCTGCCCCAAGGGTGCAGTCTTCTCTTTCCACTCTCTGTCCGGTTAATGGGTCCACATAATAGCATTCTTCACCTTCCACAAACAGGGGCATTTGTCTATAGGTCTTACCCATACTCCCTACTCGAGGAGGTTGTGGGAACTGGGCTCGGGGAGGAGCCCCCCCCCCTTTGAGCACCTTTCCTTGGTATGGCGTCGCCCCTCTCATAGGTGCGCTCTGGACCTCTTCCTCCTCTATCTCTTGCTCTCCGATCTCTACATTGTAAGGGCACTCGCGTTTCCAATGCCCCAACTCGTTGCACTGGTGGCACCTAGTCGTTTTCTTCAAGGTAGCTATGTCTACTCTGGGTCTAAAGGTAGTACTCTCCTCATTACCCTTGTTCTGACTGTACTGCTTCTTACCTCCTGTACCTGTCCCTTGCTGCTGTTGTTGCGGTCCCCCCTTTCCTGCTGTCTGCAATTGTACCACCATCAGCTTCTCTTTTAGTTTCTTAGTCTTGGAGTCTACCTCATCACAGCAGTACCTAGCATATCTCAGTATTTCATCTAGGGGTCTACTTTGCCAACAAATCGAGTGTTGCTGAATCATTAAACTAATATCCGGTCTCAGTCCCAGGACGAACTTGGACACGAATTGCCCTATGTCCTTTGGATCCATTACATCCAAGCCGCTATACTGTTTAAACGCCTTCAGCAATCTCTCGTAATATTCATGGACTGTCTCTTTGGGTTCCTGTCTCGTTCTGTCTATTCTGACCCAATCTATGTCTTGCATTGGCACTTTTTCTTTCAGCCAAGTCATCACTCTCTCGAATTTTGCCATCACGATCTCGGACGGCCCATTAGTCCTAGCATCTCTCTCTGGCTCCGTTGTGGGCCACTCAGCGCTAACCTTGCATGCTGTCCACAGATCTCCTGGTACTACAATGTCAAACAGCGTGTTCAGATCTATCCATAGGACTTTTGAGATCTTTACAAACCTCTCGACTTGCTTGTACCACTCCACGGGGCTCTCTCGTAACTTGGGGAAAGATGTGGTAAAAGCAGCTAAATCTCCCCTACTCCAAGGGACATGTACATAGCTCCCATTGGCAACTTCACGCAAAGGGTAAGCTTCTATTCCCTGCTGTCCTGGTGTTATACCAATCATGCTTCTTCTGCCGGTCCCTTTCTTGGACCACCTCTCTTCCCATTTATCTAGTGCCCTCCATGTCCTTATTCCAGTAATCAATTCCCTTATGTGTGTTTTCAGCCCAATCGTTCTCCTCTCATCTAGATCTCGATCTGAGTAATGTAGCCTGTGGTTACCCTGTAATGCTTTGGTTCTTGACAAGTCCACCATATATTTGCCTGCTAGTTCGACTAACTTCTCATGGACTGCTCTCGCCTTTCGTGTGATGTCCTTTGCCATATATAGTATTTCATCCTGTTCATACATTTCCATTCTTTCTAAAGGCAGGGTACCATCTACCATGTCATCCAGATCTGACCTTAAGCTGGAGACATCAAGTCTCTTGGCTTTTATCTCAGCTCGCAATATGTCTTTTGAAGGGGGCTCACTGGTCTCCCTACCATCCCAACTTCGAGCTCTGCGTTTGGGCTCAGGAGAATTAATGGGTGGCCTCCCTTGCTCCCATCTCTCCAGGTCCCATGCTCGGCCATCCAATCTTGGAAGGTGATGGAACACGGGCCTTTTATCCCTACTCTCTCTCTGCCTACTCTCGTCTTCTTCTCTCCTCTCACCGCACATCTCTCTGTTATTTTCCCTCTGGTCGCTACACTCCCTTTGCCTCGTATCGCTCAGTATCCGATACGATCCTTCCTGGTTCCCCATATTCCCTGGGCTGCGCTCATTTCTGTCATCACAGGGACTATGGTGCGACCTCTCACAACTCCCATTCAGTTCTCTGGTGCCGGGCACACAGTGTGGACATTTAAAGCTGTTCCTGTACTCTTGCGCCCTCCTCTCCTCTTCACTGAGTATCGGGCACGCCACCCCTCCACTCCCGGGGCCCCCGTTTTCCAGATCTGTTCTACCTCCATTCCGGGCCCAATGGGTGACTCCCCTACTCCCTCTACAGTCCCACTCCGGGCTACTCTCCCCAGCCCCGCAGTGAGTTCGTGCTCTGCTGTCCTGACTTTCCCTTTCTGCTTCTGCAGCATTGATGCACTTTTGAGCCTTCACTGCCTCATCCCACTGCTTCATGTACTCATTTAGTTCTTGAAAGGACTTTCGTCCAGATCCCCTCAGATCCATTGGCCATCTGGGGCCCCCAGGATCTCCCCCTGGGTCCCCTGCTGTGTGCATCGGGGTGCTCCACTCTCTGGGTATCGGCATCTGACTTGGGGAATTAGTGGTATCGTTCCTCCTTGCCTGCTCTGCTCTTTCTCTGTCTTTCCGCTTCCGTTCTTCCCCTTTTGCTCTCTCTTGGTCATATATCGATATTATAGGACCTATGGTAACAGGTACCTGTAGTGCATCTGGTAATGGGTAGGATGTGGCGCTTTCCGTTTCCGGCGCTCTTTGTACCACAAACCTACCGACCACCTGCTGCACCTGACTAGGCTGGAACAACTCTTTCTTTGGCTCAGGATCCCACTGTGAACTGGGAAGCGGTCTATGCTCTCCTGCAATGCCCCCCTTTTCTCCTTCAGTATTCTCGACCTCTCCCCCTGCTCTATTATACGGGGGTGGCCTGTCTGTCAGTAATCTGTTTATCAGGCTGTCCTCTGTTTCGCTCTCATCATCTTCTTCTAGGGGGCTTTTATTTACTGGCGCCTCTAACACTGGGTACAGTTTATTTATTTCCAAATTATGCACTCTCCATCTTTTAGCATCCGCATCCCACCTGGCATCCTGTACTGCCCTTACCGAGCGTTTCACCCTTTCTTGTCGTCTGTTCATATTCCTTTCATGCGCTGCCCTAAGCCATGCTTCAAGGGCTTCAAACTGGGTTGGTCTAGGCAAGGGTCTCTTTGAGGTCATGACTGATTTCAATCGATGTAACACCTCTAATCTGAACGTCCCGTACTTCGGGAACGTCAGTTCCTCGTTTCCTTCAGTAATCTTACTCCACTCTGATATCCAAAGGATCGTATGCAACCCAACATTTACTGCCATATAACGAGCTGGCGTACCCTCCGGCGGGGCTTCTTCCCCTTCATACGATCCTCGCCTCTCTTTCTTAAACAGCGCTTTCAACCATTTAAAACACTTCATAATTATGCGCACAAAATCCAGCCTCGCTACTCTGTTTACTTCCTGATGACAATCCACCAATCCTGTCGCGGCTTTGCTAGCTTGGCCTATCACAGCGCGGTCTTTCTCCTGTCAGCCAATCACGTCGCGACCCTGTATGACGTGTTCGCTAGCTGGCCTATCACAGCGCGGTCTTTCTCCGGTCAGCCAATCACTGCGCGACACCACCTGACGTCTCTTTTCTCCGCTTCGCAGCAGCACCCCTCCTTTCTCAACTCGTCTCCCGGTTATGCATGCGTCCCATTCATACACTGAAAAATGACTACTTCCGACCAAGCGGTCACTTCTCTCGACTGTACGTCCACAGTCTATCTGTAATTGTCAACACAACTGACGAGATGTCTATCGTCTCTCTGATAGGTTACTTACACACACAGTAACTTCCGACCAGCGTCCGTTACTCACGCACTCACTCTTACGTTCCCCCTATCTCGGTCTCTCGGGTGATCAATGGTACCTCATGACCCCCTTCACACTAGTTGACAATTACTCTGGGTGTCCGATACACCCGAACCACTTAAGCTCTCCTTGAACTTAAGATTTCCACCGGTTGCGCGCGCTCACAACCTGTTCCACAGTCACTCTACAAACATTCAACTCCGCCAGACATTACAACATAGATACAATACAAAAACACCGCAATCTAACACGCATAACCCTTTATACTCACTCTCGACCGATACTGCTGCTTTTTCTGTCTCACGTCATCCGGATCTTCATCTGCGGGCTGTTCTTCCGATCATCGATTTCTAGGGGCCTTGGGGTAAGCTAACCTGGCCTAGGTCACCGTCCTCAAGAAGGCAACCATCCTCTATAGCTACCAACTGAAAGGGCGAGATTTTGATCGATACCTTATATCTATTGATCCAAACCTCGTTCTGGTCGACTGAACCTTTATTGCCTGTCTTGGAAGGAAACAGTACACCTATCTGCAAGTTAGTTCACCCAATAAAGGACTCTACTCTTAAAGATCACGGACAACTTCTAGGTTTCAAAAGTTTATTGTAAAGATATAATGAGCTGCAAATACAAGCATCTCAGAATGAGATTCACGAGATACACAGGTCCAATTACATACATGTGCTCTCGAAAAGCCCTCAGACGAGCAACAGAAATCACTAACACAAGTTCTAAAAATAGCAAAGCTATCAGCATAGACGCATATCTCTCCTTCATTTAGGTTGGAGGAAAACAAACACAGGTTAGGCGTCCCTACCCTGTTCTAGATGGTATCCCTACTTAACCAAATCCCAACCTAACAAAGGTGTCAGCAATGAATGACCCCCAAGGGAAGTCACCCACTCTAAGTCTCTTGGTGAAAACCTAAAGTTCTCCAATCATGACCCCTCACTGCCTACCCATCCGCTCTCTAAAGGGTCCTCAGGTCTCTGCTCTAACTCCACCCAGGGGTGCTGTCCCTAATACAAAACAGTCAACAACATTTGAGACGCCCCTTGCGAAACGCCTCTCACGTGGTGCAACTTCAGGCTTTTTCCATGATGCTTTGTATTGGGCCTCAGACGTTAGAGTTGACCTTGCTTCTCAGTCTCTTCTCCGGCCCGCTGATACCCCTTAAACATTCCAGAACCCTCCTCCATGTCTGGGCCGTCTACTGAACAGGCCTCTATTCATTCACTTATAATTGGATCCCCCCTTTCCTGTTGCAGACAGATATCTGCCGCCAAGAACCCAACTCTCATAGACTTCTAAAAGCTTGCAACATTTCTCAGCCCAGACATGTACGTGTAAATTACTGCTAAAACATTTCAGGCCTACAATATTTCACATTATGATTATAGCATTCTATTTCTTCATTTAATTAAAGCATGTTAAAACTCTTATTCTATTATTTAGAAAACATTACTCTAAATCATGGCCCATTAATGCAATGACCAAAAACGTTAAACAATCTGTGTCGTGAAAAGAAACACCTTCCCTTTTAGCTCCAGCTCTGGCCCTGAGGCCTACCACGTTCTGCGTTTTACCACAGACCATCTTATATGTTAACAGCTACACGACATAGATTCAAAATAATCACGTCTAATAAAATCATATAATGTCACACATTTCTGTATTAATTCCACTTCTACTTAAATCTCTATATTAGCTATACATTTAGAATATAATTTCAGATACTATTAGCACTCATGGCATTTCTCTTCATGAATTATGCTCTCTATAGGTGAATGTGATGTACTCATATATTTATATCAGTTTGCGCTCTCTCACCACTGCAAGAGCTGTGGCGATAAAACCTAAAAACAAATTGCCATACTAATGCCATATATCAGCCTTTTGAAAATGCACTATGAAACAAACAAGTAACACAAACAAGAAATCCAAATGAGAGCTCGCCACCTCTCAGACGCTAAGGCCAGTATTTCTGGAAAATTAGAGAAACATTCAAATTCACTGCTTTGTTTAGGTAGGTCTGGTCAGGTGTTACTGATCTTCAATCTAGTAATTAGAAATAAACTGACCTCCCCACTGTCTAGGTTTGCTACAAGTATTCGAGGTTCAGGAGTTATGGCCATCTACTGATAATCTCTCACATCATTGTGACTTTGGTCAAAATATGCAGGTGGTGCTGGATTATTACTACTTTAGCTGCATACAGCTTCTGAATTTAAGGAGCAATTATTAACCCACTTGGGTGTAAACATACCAGTATCTACAAGCAGCTTGCTTTGACAGAGATAGTTTTAGGGAAATACTGTGATGTCGGATAATGAGATATCTGACTAATTCTGAGGCCTGGTGCTAATACGAGATAAAACGTGACTGATGTATTCATATTTTTTTAATTTCTACATTTCCTCTTTTCAGTTTTTAGGTTTATTTTTATCTTTTCGTGTACCTATTCTACATAGTTTTATTTAACTCTTTTCCTCAGTGAAACTAAAACCGAGAGCTCTCCATGGACCATTGTTATTATATTTCTCTGTCCTTCATCCTAGATTTTCTGTTCTGAAAGACGCCTGTGATCATACAAGCCACAATAAAGCCCTCTAACTGGATTCCGAGAGCCAGTAGCTCGTGTTATCTGCTCTAATTAGACTGATCTTGGCTCAAAAATATACACCCAAGTACATCACAGCCAATACCTTTGACTAGAGAATAGCTACAACCCATAGTAATCTGACAGCTAGATTTGTCTAATTAAATCCATGTTGGAACTAAGCAATATGGCACTATATTAGTAGTGAGAAAAGAGGAATGTCATCAAATCTTAAACCATGAGAGGGTGGATTTTGAGTTTGGCAGTCAGGCCGCCATGAGACAGCTGCTGTCCCCCTCAGCAATCTTGCAGCAGTCTGAGACCGCAATATGCTGGCCATGCTGCTGCGGAACCACTACGTAGATTATAAGTGTCCTCTATGCCACAGTTTTCATGGTGGTGACCCTGCAATGAAAAGTGTGGCAGTGAGAAAACTAAGGGGGCCCTACAGGGTACCCTGGTGCCTATGTGTACGGGATGCATGCAGGGGGCACATGGTGTGCCCCCCTGTCTTATTGCACCCCATTTTCAGGCACGGAATGTAATTCACAACATAACATTGTGCATTTCGGTCCATGCAGGAATGGACTGTTGCACTCCCACAGCGGAGTAAAAAGGAGTAAAATGTTAAAGAAATAAGAATATTTGCAAATGCAGCCCTGCTGTACTACTGGTTTTGGAGTTGAAAGATAACCCCAATTTTAATGCTGTTTAGTTAATACGTGCAGCGTGGGCTAGGCACGTCACCAGTGAAAAAGCACGCAAAGAATGAATTGTTGATCTTAACACAAGAGGAATTCCAGTCAAACGTAAGGAGTGCAACCTGTTTATATATGATGTTGCTCCCACCGCAGTGCCATTTCTAAGGCTCTGGACCGCCGCCACAGGACCACCCGCCGTGATTACAACTCGGAATCCGGCAGGCAGACTGACTACGGGTTTAGTTTGCGTGTCTTGGAGTGGGGCGCTGGCGTGGCGGCCTGCTACAAGACCGCCAAACCAGAAATCAGGCCCTAAATGATTTCCACTGATGGGCTCTTACTATTTATAAATATAGTTTTATTAAAATGCATGTTTTTTTTTCATCAAGTTCAAAGGAGATTTTATATTGTTTTTTTGTGATGCCTGTCGAATAGCAAAACCTTCTCGAGTAAGATACAAATACTGCGAAAAACAAGATTTTGATACTGTACAAGGAGCTGGTTACAAAACCAAAGAAAAATCATTCATGCTCCTTTGCAGAAAGCTTTTTTAAATATCAACCTATGTTTCCATGTATTAATATGGATTGTGACAAAAGCAGTCGCATTTTCACATTACATTTCTTTAATGCATCTGAGGCCGAAGACACACGCACAAAATTAAAATACAAACAGTGCGGCCACGTCATTCTAATGCGCACTTTACATAAAGTGGCATCTCATGATGCGCTGTGTTCAAAGGCTTCCTGAAGGACAAGCAGGATATCCTTAATGCAAATTCTGACCCTCCTCCCAGCTCGTCCTGCAACAGTGCACAGCACAACACAACTCAAGGAGTAAATTCCTAGAAACCATAGCCGTGTTTATTCACCCATACAAGCCAACAATTACTCAAGCAGCCCACACGAAGACATGCAAGAACATGTTGTTATATATAGATTTTTTTTAAAGGACGTACTGAAGCAGCTCGATTTGCCTTGCCAGGTTTTCTCTCTCTTCTGTGTACTCGTGAATGATGTCCATGTCCCTGAAAAACAAAATGGATATTAGCCTGAAATGTTCCTTCTGTGTGACAAAATATTTACTCCTTACCCGTGAAGTCAGTACAGTGGTTGAAATTGTGCAATTCTGTAGCCACTGCATTTTGTCAATACTTATGGATTTGCCGCACTTCCCACACAATCCATCATCTTCTGCATAATTTGTAGATTTAACAAAAAAATTGTTTCTAGCTCAAATAGATGAAAAGTTACTAACACGATGTTGCATGTGTTGCCCTCCAGTGGCAGTCACTTTACTGTGGGTGACAAGTGTCTTTCATTTTCAGATTGCTGAATTTAGGTGTTTAAGTGAAACTAATGAGGTATAACCTCTGCCTAGACAATGTTAACATTGTAAAAATGAATAATTAAGTACTACTCCCACACAATGGAATATATGACTTTTTTTTGCATGCATTTACAACGCATGCCATAACACGGTCGTTACAACGAGCGCATTGTTATTTTGCATACCGTTACATCGCAAGTCGGAACAATGACTTGCTTTTAGTGGGCACTGAACGTTGGAATAGTATAATTTACTATTCCAACTCCAGTCTGTGTGGACACAAGGGAAGGTGTTGGATTTTAAATCCAACACCTTCTGCCCCCTAACACTAGTCTTAGTTAGGACATGCGCTGTAACGGTATGCGAAATAACAACGCTGTTGTTGTAACGACCGCGTTGTTATGCCAGGCGTTGTTTAGCATGCAAACTTAACGCTGTTTACCTCCTCCCTGCCCCATAGTTCCAGTGGCACTGTCCTTACCTTTCTGAACTCAGACTCTGGTCCGCATAGTCACTTTTCAGAGCATCCAGTTCGCTCTGAAGAAAAGCAATGCTTGTTTGTGACTCAAGAAGGTCTTTCCGAAGTTTTTGATTTTCCTAATGGAAACAATTTATTGAGATTAGAAAGTTCAATACAAATATGATCATCATGCAATTGTTTCTTTTGTCAAACCTGACCAATTGGTTATTAAATGATGGATTCATTCCAAACCGGTAGAAGAATGGAAAAATGAATGATCACAGTAGGCTGAAACCTTGATGATGTGAAATAACTTTTCAGAATTGGCAATGGGGGTGATAGTATCAGTGCAAACATAAATAAATTACATTGTCTAGATTTTTTATTGGAATCACACCAATCATTATTCAAAATTAGGACCAATCCTCTCCAACGTTTTCTCAGAACTTTTACTGATATGATTTTTCAGGGTATAATTCTATACCATACCTTGGAATGATTTAATTCTTCACTTGTAAATATGTACACAATGGGAAACAAGTAATAGTTACCATGTTTAAATCATGTAGCCTTTTTTTCAATGATGCAACGTCTTCCTTTAGGTTTAATGATTTAGATTGTTCTTCCAGCTGCAAAAAAACAAAAATAAAAGCGTGCAGTCAGTTTGAAAGGATGTCATCATTTTACTTTGTGAGTTACTAAATTCCTTGGCCAAACAAGTGGATTTAACTAGGTGTTCTAAACAGTGTCCATAATGCAAAACAGAGCACATGCCGCCATCCCAACTTTTTTTTTTTTTTTTTTTAAAAAACCTTTATTTGAGCAAGCAGAAATGTACAAGGATGGGCCTACAACCACACGGGCCAGCCGCTAAAAAGGAGGAGAGACATATCACATAAGCCCGCAGAGGCAATCGTCAATCAACAATGCAATACTCCACATTATATACAGGACCAAAACAGGTTTTATATAAATGAAAGAACAAACATACAAAAAGGCGAGAGTGTATCACTGAAGGTCAGCCCAAGGGACGCAAGGGGGGGACAGCAACGGAGGTGCAATAATAATATCCTAAGCACTAAGGAGTATGGAGCGGGGGGGGGAGGGGGGAGGGGGGCAGAGACCAGGAAGAAGAAGGGGGGAAGAGCCGGTGACACCAGCTCAGTCCCTATATGAAGATTCCGGGAACGCCAGCCTAGGGAGATAGAGTAATCTCGACAGTGTCCACAAGGGGAGGAGTACAAATGTCGCCACGGTATTCGTTCCATTGACCCCACACCTTCACCCATGCCCTGGGTCTACCCCTGGCCACATAAACAGTTTTCTCACGGAACATGGACCAATCCATATTATCCTCCCATTGCGAGAGGGCAGGGGGCCTGGAGGCCCCCCAGAGTTGCGCAATATCTCGCTTCGCGATCATATAGCCCAGGGTGGCCCATCTAGTCTGCGCCACCGAATAGTCCGTGGGCTCCCAAACATTCAAAAGACAGCGACGAGGTTCCGGTCGCAAGGATCTCCCCGTCACCACAGTCATCAGATCAAGCACGGCCACCCAATAAGCAGCCACCATCGGGCACTCCCAAAGAATATGCAGGAAAGTGGCACGCAAACCACATCCACGCTTACACAGTCCATCGGAGGAAAAGCCCATCACCATCAGTCGCGGTCCCGTCACGTACACCCGATGAAGGATCTTCAATTGGACCAAACGGAGTCGAGCCGGTATAGCCACCTCCTTCGGAGAGGAGAGGGCCGATTGCCAATCCTCATCATCAAGTTCCAACCCATCTCCCATCCACTGTTCCCGAAGCCGGGCCAATAAGTCAGTCCGATTGTTAATCAACTTTTTATAAATCAGGGAGATAGTGCTATCAGGAAGATGTTCGTCAAGGATACGGTCTTCAAGTGGGGAAGAGTCAGGCGGAATCTCACCAGGAGCAAACACCGAAACCAAAGCGTGCCTGATCTGTAAATAACGAAAGAATTCCCGACTACTCAGGCCGTAGTCAGCCTGGAGGGCCTGAAACGGGCGCACCGAACCCTTTGAATATACATCCCCCACTTTAGAGATCCCAATCAAGTCCCAACGGTCGAAACCCTTGGAAGACCAAAGACCGCCCAGACGTTCTGAAGCATAAAGCGGCGTCGCCAACGTCAAGCGATCCTCCCAGCCCAGGCTCACATTCGCAGCACGCCACACAGTCAAAGCAGTCAAAGTAGGTCCCATAAGATGGCGCCCAGCGGAGCGAGAATAGAGCACTCTATTAAAGTCACCTCCCGGAAGCTGAAGTTTATCCATCTCAAACGCCGGATTACGACCCGGAGAGAACATAGCGTGATTAATAGCGGACAGATGGGAAGCCCAGTAGTATCTCTTAATGTCGGGGAGCGCTATGCCCCCATCGTACCACGGGATGGAAAGTTTAGCGAGAGCAATGCGCGGTCGCCCATCCCAAATAAGTTGCCTCTGAAGGCTCTCAATCTCCCGAAAATAGGTCTTGGGGATAGGATCATAATAATTCTGGAGAGCGTAGAGAAACCGCGGTAGTGACATCATCTTAAACAGGGCCGCCCGACCCAGTGGAGACAGGGGAAGTTTGCGCCAGCGGGCAACGTCCAAACGGAGCCTAAGCAACGGGGGAAGGAGGTTACGATCAAAACGAAGGGACGGATCCAAGGTAACGAACACCCCCAAGTATTTGAAACCATCCCGGACCACCTGAAGAGGAAGTCTACTCGGCAACGGAGGCAAGATACCAGACAAAACGTATACACAGGATTTAGACCAGTTGATGACGAGGCCTGAGTTAGCGCCAAAGGACGCAAGAACGTCAAATAAAACAGATAGAGACTTGCGAGGGGAAGTAAGATACAAGAGGATGTCGTCCGCATAAAGCGAGACGCGGTCTTCGAAGTCCGGGGCCCAACGAATACCTTTAAGGGACGGTTCCCAACGGAGCCAGGCCGCCAACGGTTCAAGAGCGAGCGCGAACAACAGAGGGGACAAGGGGCAGCCCTGACGGGTACCCCTGCCCAAGGAAAAGGGGGCCGACACTCTACCGTTCACTACAACTTGCGCCAGAGGTTCCGCGTACAACAGCCTAATCCAGCTAATAAACCCGCACCCGAATCCGAATTTCTCAAGTGTCGCCCATAAATAGGGCCACTCCACAGTATCAAAGGCCATGGAGGCATCTAGGGACGCCAAAATGGCCGGTTCAGTCAAAAGCCCCGCCCTCGCCAGCGCGCCGTGAAGGCGACGTAAATTCAGAGCAGTGTTGCGATGCGGGATAAAGCCAGACTGATCCGGATGGACCAACTCTCCAAGAACCGAAAGGAGACGGGTCGCCAAAAGTTTAGCCAACACCTTAGGTTCAACGTTTAATAGGGATATGGGCCTATACGAGGAACAGAGGTCACGTGGTTTACCCTCTTTGGGAATGACGACGATTGTCGCCAGACGCTGATCATAGGGAAGCATGTTCCGCTCACGAGATTCTAGAAACATGGCGCGGAGATACGGCGCCACCTTATCGGGGCATAATTTGTACAACTCAATAGGCAAACCGTTCGGGCCCAGTGCTTTGCCCGAACGGAGCGATCGAACCGCATTGGCTATCTCATCATTCGTAAAAGGGGAGTCCAAAGCAATACGGTCCAAGTCGGAGACACAGGGCAAAGCGATATCACGCAGAAGAAGGCGGGAGTCGTCAACATCCCTCACAGACACGGGAGCATATACCACACGGAAATATTCCGCAAAACGATCAACAATGGCGGTCGGATCTATCACTTTCTCACCACTCGCAGACTGAATCACGGGCACCACACGATTAACCCTTTCTTTCTTGTCCAACCACGCTAGGAGTTTTCCCGCTTTGTCACCCACATCATACAATCTGCCCTGCTGCTCACGAAACATCACCTTTGCAGCGTCAGTGACCAGAGATTTATACGCAAACTGTTTGAGACCCAGGGCATGGAGTTTGTCAGGCGTGACACCAGATTCCAACTCGTCCTCCAAAGCAGAGATCTCCCCCTCAAGTTCCACCACCTCCTTCCTCCCTGCCCTCTTAGCGTCAACAATCAAGGAAAGGGCCTGTCCACGAATCACAGTTTTAAAAGCCTCCCACAGGGACACAGCCGAAGAGACCGACCCCTCATTTTCCAGGAAATATGAATCCATGGACTTGAGCAAGAGGGTACGAGTCTCAGGGGAGGAAAGATACCAAGGGTTAATGGGAGCCACTCGGCCCGCCGCCTCTACCCCAACCTCAAAACGAAGCCAGAGCGGCGAGTGATCAGAAATACCCCTCGGCAAGTGTAAAATCTCACGAACCGCCGATGATTGGGCTGCGGGCATCAGGAAATAATCCAGCCGGGACAGACTGCCATGGGCCCCAGAATGGAAGGTGTATTGGAGTTGAGTAGGATGCAACAGTCGCCAGCAGTCCACAAGGCCAAAGGTATCTAAAAACCCACCCAACCACTGCTGAGCCTGCGGGGTATCTCTAGGGGGATGGCGATCGTGAAGGCCGGAAAGCACCGAATTAAAATCACCGGCAAGAAAGAGAGTGCTATCAGGGAGATCCAACAGAACACGGCCCAAGTCAGTAAAAGTAGAGGCCTGCAAACCCGGGGGAACATAAACATTGAAGAGAGATAGGGTGCGGCCTTCATATCTACCCACCAGGACAGTATATCTCCCACGGTCATCATGAATCACCTCATCAATAGCCAAGGGGAGGGAGGATCGAACAAGAATACCCACACCCCTAGATCCGGAGGTAAACCCTGAGTGCGCCACAAGGCGGTAGCCCCATCTATTCATCGCATAACAAACATTACCAATCAAATGGGTTTCTTGCATGAAAACAATGTCCGGTGACAAACGTCGAATACATTTTAAGACCACACTGCGCTTAATACGATCACCCAGGCCATTAACGTTCCAGGAAAGAAATTTCAACCCTCTACCCCCCATCCCAACCACCCGAGCCAAGACCCCTCGTCCATGAGCTAGACATCAGAAACAGCAGCAAACACAGGAGCAAATCGCCTTGAAAACAACACACAGAAAAGAAAAAACTTCCCAACCCCCCTCCCCCAAACTGAAGAGAAACACCCCCCACCCTGCACCCCTGCAAAAAGCTAAAGAGCCACCCCAACCTGCAGTGTGCCTGTCGCCCAAGAACCCCTATTCTACACAAAGACCCCGGAGGAGGAAAGGTCTCCGTTCCATCCACCCCCCGACCTCAGCAAGAACAAAAATAACAAACGAAAAGACAGAATGATCGCAATGTAGAGGGACGCCGGCCAACACCCCTGAGAATGTATTCAAAATAAGACATAAGAGCCGAACAGTTAGATCTCCACACCACCTTCGGCACCGCCAGGGTGAGCGGCGGAGTCTGTCTCAGGAGGACGGTCAGGCAATGAGTCCAGCCAGTCATTAACAGCATCTGGTCGATCAAAGAAAAGGGTACGTTCATTGTATTCAACCCGGAGTCTAGTGGGAAAGAGCATGGCGTAACGTAGGCCCCGATCCCGGAGACGTTTCTTGGCACCACGAAACTCCATACGTTGTCTCTGAACCTGTTGGGAAAAGTCCGGGTAAAAGTTCACCGTAGCGTTCTCAAAGGCCACCGGGCCCTTCACCCGCGAGGCCTGCAGGATAGCGTCCCGGTCTCTATAATGAAAAAGCTTCGCTACAATGGGTCTCGGCGGGGCTCCCGGCTTGACTTTGCCCCCTGGAACACGATGTGCACGTTCCACCGTGAAAAATTTTGTGAGACCAGAAGGGGCCAAATGGTTCAAGACCAGATCCTCAACCAGGAGATCCACCGAGTGGGGTTCAGGGTTTTCCGGTACACCAACCAGGCGAACATTGCAGCGACGCGCCCTATTTTCAAAGTCCTCCAGGCGCCGGGTCATGAAGTCATTCCCCCGACGGAGATTTCCAATCTCAGTTTGGAGCTCCGAGACGTCATTCGTAAGGCTAGAGGATTTAATATCCAGTGATTGTACCCTCTCATTCGTCTTGCCGAGATCAGCACGAATCAGATTCACCTCAATAGCCACGGTGTCAAGTTTGTGGGCCAAGGCCTCGTACTGTAGGCCGATGGATTCTCTCACACCCGAGATGGCGCCCATGATATCCTGTAAGGAGGGCTCCGCCGATTCTTCCAAAATTCGTTCGGACGCAATACTAGAACCAGGCAGGGCAGCTCCGGGGGACCCCTTAGAATGGGTATAACGGTCCATGACATTCGATTGAACTGGAGCTCCGCGCAGAGGTGTTTTCGTCTTGCGCGTCTCTCTGTCCCCTCTGCCCGCCATTTTGAAGATGCGTCACAGGACGAGCCACCAGGTTCGACGGGCCCGACACCCAAAGTACAGGATCAAAAGTACATAAAAAGGGGGCACAACTCGGGTGGAGGTCGCCAAACCAGCAAATAGGTCACATGAAAGCCCAACAGCCGATCCGCCTCCAAGTCTCAGTCGCAACACGACATCCACAGCCGTGGCCCAAGTCGGAACAGAATCGAAACCGAAACCTAGGAAGGGGGGACCCACAAGGCCAGATCTCCTGCCGTTGTTGTTCAATTGCAGGACGGCTACAGTACCGCACCCCGTCCCGGGCGCACCTCAAGGGCGGAGCCCAAAAGTTCAGAGCACCATAACTCAGGAATACGAGATCCAAATCGATTCCCGAAAAGTGCCAGGGTAATCAGCCAAGCGTCCCCTACACGAATTCTTGCAAGAAATCAGGATTCAGCCAGGATAAAATGTCGGGAGCGGCGAGGGTCCGGAGAGCGCTGTGCTCAAGCGGCCATCTCGGATGCCCGCCAAGCTCCTCCGCCATCCCAACTTTTTACACTGCCCTCTCCCTCTCATATGTGACCACACTCTGTTCCTCTGAGAATTTGTATTGATGCAACACTATTTCCACAGCATTTTGCTTGAATCAAGGGATTTCTGCCATGTTCAGCAATCATTCACAAAACAAAATGAAAAAAAGACCTTTCCCTTACATTAATGATTGAGTAGTATCTAAGTAATGGTACCTAAGTAATGGACCGGTCAATGACACAGTAATAAAATTACATGTCCTTTACTTGGCACTTCGATTTATTGTATAGGACTATTCCAACCCGTATTTGACCATTTTCTAAAGTTCACTACGACATACAATGTCCTGTACAATTTTTCTCTATACAACAGGGGTGTCCAACACCCATTGACCGACACAGGCCACACTTTTTCAAGTAAATTAATTGCATTATGCAACCCTGGGCGTAGTTCGCGTAGCAGCGATATGCGTAGCTACGCAAAATAAACTTTGCGAACAATGTGAACTGCGTAGTGCACTGTGCAAAATGCTGTTCGCACTGATTGCACAGTGCTGGATGCTTGTCCGCACTGTGCAATCAGTGCAAACCGCATCTTGCACAGTGCAAGCGGTCGTGTTCTGCTGCTCGAGTAGATTTCTACTCAATCGGCTGCTTTCTTAACGTGGATGGCAGTTTCTCATCGCGAGCGGTCACATGCATATGCCACCACTCGCAATGAGAAACCTGACCTCCCCGCATTGAGAATCTCGCCAGGAGGTTTATTTTCCACGCTCGCGATCGCCAACTTGATGTTGTTGATCTTGAACGAGGAAAATGTCTCGCCGGGATGTCATTTTGCTTGCTCGCAGTTGCCAACTTGACGTTGAGGACCGCGAGCAGGCAAAAAATTACCGCTACGCATGTTTGCATTGTGCTACATGCAATTCGCATACTGCGAAGTAGCGCAAACTTCGCAAACTACGCAAGCGTAGCGTAGTACCTCGCCCAGGGTTAATTATGGGTGATGGGTAAAGGGAACTACAATTTACTTCCACTACATTTAGCAGACTTTGTCTGCGAGGTTTTGCAATCTGGTGACAGACAAAGATGTACGCATATTGAGTTGTGTAGAGCGGGTCTAAGTAGGGCAGTGGAACGAGAACTAATCGGGCCGTGTCCTTACTTCCTTCAATTGCATTACCTAATGGGCATGCAATTGTGTTGTATGGTAGTGAGGAGAAAAAGGACGAAATTCCCTTGAACGTTCCTTGATATTTTTCTCTCATTCCCAGCAGTCCTCATGGATTTATTTGCTTTTTGCTGAGTTTGTGAGGACCCAAATCCTCAGGTGCACCTCAAATGGCTGATCTGGTGTTTCACAGGGATGTCCTTGGTGCTCCCTGAGAATGAGGAGAACTGCCATTAGTTTCTCATATTTGTTGTCTCATTGGAGTATCTTCCCTTGAATCTATCAGCAGAGATAATGGAGGGTGGTACATGTTCATACATTTTTAAGGTGTCAGGGGTATTTATTTATTTTATTTATTTTGAAAGTTTTATATAGCGCGGACAAGATCCTTGCAGATATCAGAGCGCTTTACAAAGAGAAGTACATGAGGGAGCATAGTCAAACAGATACATCAATAGGTCAAATAGTACAAATAGGTGGCTACAAAGCCAAACATGTGTACAAAATAGTACAAATAGGTGGCTACAAAGCCAAACATGTGAGTAATAAGACAGTTAATACAAATAAACAAATGGGTCAAACATGTAGTATAGATCGGTGCAGAGTACTAACAGTGTTCGAGATAGTAGTTCAGGTGTATTTAGCCATGAGGATAGCTTTTACTTCATTTTTAAAGAGTGTGGTGGAAGAGATAAGCCTGGTCTCGGGCGGGAGAGAGTTCCAGATCCTAGGCGCCATTCCTGAGAAGGAGCGCTTATATGACTAATCAGACAAGTAGCACACTACCCTCCCTGTGTAATCTGAAACAGACGTGGAGCAGACAGGGGACCAGGTGAGCTGTTTATTTTAGAAATGGGATGTTCGTGAACACTCTGCTCAGCACTCACTGGTGCAACCCTTTGCTAACATGAGAATGAGCGAGTAAGGTTAAATGGTCTATGAACATTATCTGTGTACATGTCAATAGGGTTATCCGTAATTGATTATGAATCGTCACTTTAGATTAAGAAATCATTTTGTAAAATGGGAGGATGAGTGCTGCTCAAAGAGGGCAATCCTGTTTGCCCACTTCTTTCTGCCAGAGTGATTTTGAAAAGAGTGCTATCCAAGGTGCTTCCCTGAGGAAGGTATCTCTGCTTTAGCTAGTTGGACTGACTCGTTCACCTTGCTAAAATCACAGAACACTGATTGTCACTGGTCATCTGCCCAACTGCATGCTTAAAAGAAAACACACTGGAGCTGTCCTGCAGCTCACTGATCATCTTTGCACTTGGTTTTGAATGGACTCTTGTTATTGTGGTGCATCTTAACATGGAGCAGGTGCACTGTCCACTTTCTCCTGACTATGACTAAGCCTACTGCTCATCCATGAGCACTGCCTGTTCTGTTGCTTCTATTTCCCTCTGTGGAAAGCCACTGCCAGCCCAAGAACCGTGAGATGTTGAAGAGAGCCAGAGTCTGCCCCACTCCTCACCTTTAAATGGAGAGGGGTCGCTAAAGAATTGACATGAACTATTGCCGGTGTTCACAAGCCTGCACTGAGCCCTGACAACGCTGACCATAGACAGAGGAAGATTACCCGTGGATTGACTGTAATGTCTGCAGGCGGTATGTTTGGGACTCATCCTGGAAGCAGATACGTGTGCTTATCGAAGGTATGTAAATAGTTATGATATTGCATGTGGGTGATATACAAGACTACAGAAAATTAAAGATGTATTCATCAGAACGTTTAGAAAAAGCTCTATCTGCTGCTCATGAAACGTGGGTGTGTTGTCTGTGCTTTTCCAAGATATCGCTGTTGGTATCTAGCTTGCAATCAGGTTTCAGATACAAAGCGGTTGCCAGCGAAAGCAGAACCTTAATTGTCAAGGTCTTAAAATATAAGTGACAAGAAAGCTCACAGACAAGCTGACTGTTACAAACAGCATGGCTACAAAGCCTCTGGCAGTCCACCTGAGTCATACAGCTCCATTAAGGACTAAGTTGTAAGGGTAGTGGGTATTTTGCAAAGGACAATGCAGCTGTGCAATGCCCATCCTCAAGAGGCTTTACCACTGGGGTCGACCAGGGCACATGAAGTGAGCCTGACCAGAAGTAAACCAATTGGGATTCCAGATAGATTGTTACCTATCCTGTGTGGAAGAACCATGAATAGGGACGCTGACTGGGAGGCAGAAACTAAATCCATAAACCTGATCACTGGCTTCCTCATAGGTGCTGTGTTGTGAATTAGAAGGGTCTGCTTGGACTCCTGAGTCAACAGTACAAGCCACACAATGGTAGACAGCCAAGCTATGATCGATGAGCAGTATCCTCAGGAAGGCTTGCATTTGAGAAGCTTTTTAAGTACCTCTCAGCATGGACTGATCTGCAGATCAATAGGAAAGAAGTCCAAAAGGGTTGTGGAGAGAGTGTCTAATAATGCTCTTGTGTAATGCCTCAAATGGCACAATATGATCAAGTCTGACAGGTAAGTCTTGATGTGGGTTGGTATGTCAGATGCTACCTGGATGACTCAAACTTATTGCAGGCTGGGTTCATCCCTGAGGGTTCTACAAGTCCCACTGTGTTGTCTAACCTAGCATGGTAGGAGTAGTCCTAGTTCAGTGTGGACCCTGAGGGATCTGCCAGGTCTTCATGTTGATGCAGGGGCTGGAGATATGCTGATCCTGTGAGTATATTTAAGTAAAGATGGAAGAGTCATAGATGCCTGAAGTTTAGGCATTTGTTACTGAAATGGCTACTGAAATGGCTACTCACCCGTTTCAGCTTTTTTATTGTCACTTGCAGATCTGCAACTTCTGACTCATGTTGGCGCTTCAGATCATTAAGCGAGTCTTCAGTTTTTCGTTTTTCCTAGAATGGAGGAAATTTTTTCGTTATACTACATGTTGCATAAGTAATATGTTCTCCTCTGGGCACATTATCATGTTTGCATTAACTGCACATTCAAACAATACATGTTTCTCTGCAAAAGATATTTTCAAAATGATGCATATTCTCCATCTTCACTTTTAAAACTCCAGACCTAGAATGAGCCACAGCAGCCTCAGTATGATCTTTTCCCCGAATTTTTCTGGTCTGTTTTTTGGGGTAAACTTTGCTTTACAGCAACTTTAAAGAACACATCCTAAAAGACTGCCACACAAGAGTTATTTGCACGCACTCAACAAAATATGCCCTAGAATGCATTTTCAAACTAAATGCAGGAAATGTCACACCAGGGGGTCATATAAGCTATATTGCATCTCCAGGAAAAGTGCAGCTGGTGCATGGGGATCAACACCACCCCCATGTCCGGCCCACACTTTACAGCTGTGAAAACTACTATGAAAACGCTACATTGTGAAATGCGACTGTGACTGTTCTGCGACCACCCTCCTGCGCTAGGCGTATCGTCAGGAGATACTTTGCTTCCTGATTAGGATAGGTACATTTTCTGACAGCATCCAAACTCATAACGGATAAACACCTCTCAAAATGCTGGCCTAGGTTTTCTTGGTGAAGAGCCAGCATTTGCTGGGCTACGCAGCCAAGCTATGCTTGACAGTGCCTCTGGGAGCCCATGTCTGACTTCTGAGTGAGTCAATGTTGTAGAAACCGCTGCACTCCCAAAATATAATATAATGTAGATACAAAAAGTCAGAAAATAGCAATTTTATAGGTGCTCCGGGAGATCACCTTCTGGTTCAAAAAAGGTGCAACATAGTATCAAGTCATAGTAAGCCTTACGGGAGGTAAGGACTATCCATGGGCACTCTTAATGCACGACAGTGCGTAAATAAGTAGTTTGAATGTATGTCAAAGAGTTTTCAATAGGTTGTTTATTGATGTACTCCAAATGGTGATCAAAACAGTCTCATCTTAGCATATTTCTTCATATGTTAATAACGTTTTGAGTTCTGAGTGAGCCATTGGGAGAGCCAATAACCCCATTCTACCAAGATAGTATGAGGCTTTTCCTGAAGGTGTGACTGTTTTGCGGTTCAACCTACTGAGCTTTTATAGCCAGCTGCCTAATTAAACATTATTAGTCCAGCTCAAGGTCAAGGTGTGCATTTTCTTATAGCTGCGGCACCATGATGCCCTAGTTCCCGCCCTAGTCACCCGCTATAACACATCTACTCATCATCTAGGACACGCATCTGCTGAATCATACAGTAAAAAAAGGAATGAATGAGTGGGTCATTATTACATATATATTTAAGTATTAGCAATACCACGCTCAAAAAAGAATACTTAATATTCCTTACACTGTCAAAGGAGAGGGAGGGAGGAGGCAGAGAGAGTAGAGAGAGGGAGAGGGAGGGAGAGAGGGAGAGAAAGAGAGAATGGAAGAGGAGGGGAGAGAGGGGGAGAGACAGAGGGAGGAGGATAGGGAGGGGGAGGGATGGAGAGAGAGGGGGAGGGGAGAGAAGGCGAGAGAAAGAGGGAAAGAAGGAGGAGAGGGAGACAAACTAGAATCAGGAGAAAGACAGCTATAGAGCAGAGTTTTCCAAACTGTTGGTTGCGACCCCAGAGCTGGTTTTTGATGGGCTGCAAAATTCAAAGCACTAAAGAAAAATGCCATTAAATTATGTATTTATCTTGTCACAATTGCTAGCTTAAAAGACAGAGGTCAAATGTCACACTATGTCTTCTGACAAATTGTTGCCTTTTACTAACTCCTCTCTCTTTAGAGTCAGAGAAAGAAAAATAATGTGATTTATGTGACAATTATGCTGGGCTACAGAGTGTGTGAAAGGAAAGGCTTTGTGATGTCACTCTGGAACACACAACACAACGTAAATGCCTGTGAATGAACTGTCACATTCAGCAGTTAGGAAAGGAAATATGAAGCACATGTTTTTGTAATTCTAAAGTGTGATGGAATCAAAGATTTTAATGGCTGGTGGAAGTGTGATGAATTTAGGAATCTAGCTGGGACAAATAGACATAATGAATTTCGTGTTTTCTATATTTGGATAGACGACCCTTTTACAGTTGATACACATACTTATTGCATGATTTCTTTGAAATTGTCTCTTTTATGGCTATACTTTTTTATGCTGAATAAAGATGATTATTATTAATATTAATATTGTTATTATTATTATTAGTATTATTATTAATAATAATAATAATAGGGTCAGAATGTATTTATTAAATCAAGACACCTTACTTGGAGGTGCTCAGATGATAAATATTGACTGAAACCAGATTTCCAAACATTAACATTTGTGTGCGATATAGTTTTATCATTAAAACTGTATATCTGTGCAAAGTTAGTGGTCATTTCAATGAAAAATGTGCTACCACATGATGTTTAGTTACATTTAAAAACTCTCCTGCCTCAAGTCTATAAAGCTGGGTGGTCACAAAAGTTTGTCTTTCTAAAAAATATGTCATAGTTCTAAAAAGATGTGGGAAGCACTGCTGTAGAGGATATGAGCAACTATAACCAGCCTCACCCTTGCAGTTCAGAGCCTTACCTTTCCAAATTTCAAAAAGACAGCCAGCAGTGGTGTTTCTGGGTGGCACTGGTCAAATAGCCCAATCCTATAGTTCTCTTATGCCCACTCCTGGAGTTCTGACTGCCTACAAAACTCGATCCTTGGTAAATGTTTTCACAGTATTAGGAGGACAACGTAATTTCCTTGTTCAGATTGAACTTTCCAGTTTGAATTGCATGTATCTGTAATCACTCTTTTGTTTTCAATTACTTGCCACATCTCGTTTTTCAATTAATTTGCAGATGTTGGTGTATTTTTCAATAACTTTTATTAAGTATCCAATTCCATCACATTTAAAATAGACCTAGCCAACGTATTTCATCCCTTATCGGGACTTTATCTGGGCTTAAACAAGTTATTTTTTAAATGTTTTAAAAAAACATGTAATCAATACTTTTCACTTATTAAAATCAACAACTCTGTTTCCTATTTTTACATTGCATTTTCTATATTTTTCGATGTTCTTAATTTTGTGTGTGTAATTTTGAATCTAGCATATTGGGTCGTAGTTCTAAAATGGGTGGGAACCACTGCTATAGAGGATATGAGCAACTATAAACAGCCGCAAGCTTGCAGTTCAGAGCCTTATCTTTCCTGTCTAGATCTCTTGAAGCTACGTCTTCTACTCTCATAAGCAGCAAGCAGTATTCTATGATCAATACTTACTAAAGCTAAATGCTGTTATTCTCCTCTCCACTGCCTTCACATTTCTCCCTTGTCTGTTCTCACAACTTACTTTACCCTCTCCCTCAGTATAATCTCCATCCTTCTTTACCTCTTCTCTGCAATTTATTTCCCACCCACCTTCTACTGTCTCTCTCACCCATCTCTCTCCCACTTTTCAACTCCCCCAATCTCCTTATCTAACCCTTTTGATTTTCTGTTTCCTTCCTACAACCTTTGGATTTCCCTTATTTTGACCCTCTGTCCCTCTTTACTTCCTCATCTAATACCCCTACCTCACCTTCTTCCTTCCCAAAATATTACCCACAAAATAAAATAAAAACAAAAACAACTTGCACTGCAATTATGCATAGAAAATGCCATTCACAGTCAGCACTGTGGACCTGGAGGCTTCTTCAGATCCTGTCCGTAGTCCAGTCCCTGTTCTCAGAGCCCACAGTCCATGGCCAAATGCCATGAACAGCTGGTTGAATGGAATGGAGGCCAGGGCAGTGCCTGGCTTCAATCAAGACTTTGTTTCCAGAGACCACTATGTACAGCCAAAGGGAATGCATAGCTGGTTCAGGGAAATGAGACCCGGTGCCTGGGACTCAGCAAAGGGCTTAATTTGTACTGCCAAACTGTCCACAAGTGGTTCAGTGGTATGGGGCACGGGGGATGGAGAGGAGCAGTGCTGCACCTGGACCCCTTTACAAATTGCTGAATACAAGCATGTCGTCTACACAGAACACTGGAGGTTGGGTGAACCCAGCACAGGGCACTACTTAAAACAAGGTCTTGCAGTCAACCGCTGCTGCCAAGGGCTGTGCACAGCCATGGTTGGGTGCAAAGGACAATGGGCATGGGGCCTGGGTGCAGGCCAAGCTCTGAATCCAACCAACATGTTGTATGGCCAAAGGCTTTGTGTAGCCTAAATTGGGTACTTTGGTGGTTATGCACCCAACAACAGTAGTGCAAGTGTTGACCATGCAGGAGGTACAGCGCAAGCGCGTGCCCAAACCCCTACTTTGTATGCAGCAGGGGATGGACTCAACAAAGTTGTATACAGGATATTATCAAACTAATCAATGAAAATGTTTTATTAGTGATAAGACATGTTGTCTTATTCTCCAAAGACAGTCAACTTTGTTAAGAAAAATCCCCTTAAAAGGTAAAGTGAAGTTATGGACACTAAACAAAACTGATACCCCCTGAAATGGGCTGCTATGGTCAACTGAGCAAAGTATAACAAGCACCCTCATCATGCAGACCGTAACCCGTATTCAACAAGCGACACCCATGACCTCACAATATTCATAACAATAAATAACAGGGGATATGTTATGTTACAAATAGTGTTGTCAATGTAATTTGTGCTGTCATCTGCAACATCCTGGTGAGCGTATGAGGACTGAATTTGAGGTGCGTGTTTTGGTTTGCACGGAAAGTAGCATTAATTACTTTTTTTCTCAGCTAGCATCACATGACAACCATGGGGGCAGAAACTCGTGTTCTTTAAAACCAATAACTTAACTGCTACTGTGTTTTATAGGGGAATTTCTGAAGTTAATCAAAGCGTATGTTAATGTTGTCAAAGCAGAAGAAACCTTAACTTAGTATTACCAATGTTTTTTTTTAAAACACCAAAGAATAAAGTATTCAAGAGCATTAAGATAATGAGACAATACCAAAAACCTAACGATTCACTTCGAAAGAACTCCTTTAAGAAAACGTGTATTGATTTCTTCTTAAGCTCTTTTCCGTCTTTCAGTTTCAGTATGTTTGTTCACGGAAGTAATAGGTGTTCAAAGACGTCACGCACACCTTTGTCAGAAGGGAAATTCTGTTCCTGCAGCAGGAAGAACAAAGAGTCGGATTTCGTTGTAGTTTACCGAGCTATGGATTTTACATTAAGCCGGTTGCTGACACTGTACTTGTTAAAGTTATGTAAATAATTGCTTGTGGCATCTCTTCTAGACTAGCTAGATGTGTATTAAGGATTCTACACAATCAGTTTAAGAGTATTGTTGAATGTTGCATCATTTCCATCAATATCCTAGAGACAGTCTACAAACTTAGCATTTGTTTCCATCAGAGCCATAGAAGACACACAACAGATAACACTGGAGTTAGATATGTTTGGCGATAGGTTATAATTTTTTGTTGGGTCTTTTCTATTCCATCAACACATCAGCAAAGTTCCATAACCAAGACTCCCCTGTAATCCCACCACCCAAACCCCACACTTTAGAGTTAGAGAATAAAATCCAAGCCCACTTTGTATAACCACTGGTCCATATGTCCCATTGTCTACTTCACACCTAGTACAATAGCATCTCGGTATGCTTCTCCCTTGGTTTGTGTTTTCCATGGTGCACAATCCATGTCCCCCACCTCATATACTCTCCTAATATATAGCTTTCATCTTAGGACCCATATGTCAAATGTAAATGTAAATGTATAGGCATTTATATAGCGCACTACTTACCCGTAGGGTCCCAAGGCGCTTCGACCGCTGCGAAACCCTTCCTGGCTTCCCTGAGAGATGGTCCCTTAATGGGTATCTCCAGGGTGAGACCAGGCATCCCCGGCGGTCTGGTGGGGCCGTTAGTGAAGATGAGGCAAGCTAATGCCCAGAGTTGCCGAGTGTGAACGCTGATCAGAGTGGGCACCGAGGCGAGAGAATTATCGAGACCGCTGACCCTGGTCCAGAAACCTGCCGCGCCGGGAATCGAACCCTGGTCCCGGGCCGTCCTCTGCTCTCGGGTCTGCCGCCTCTAACCAGTGAGCCACACTACTTCAAGTTCATCCTTAGCCCATCAGTTCTTTTCCCTGTTCCACGTCTCCTCTTTCCTAACATACCTCTCCTCCTCCATGGCCCATCTCTCCACTGACCACCTCTCCAATGTCCTGTGCCATATTCCACCCCTCTTCTCTGGCCTACTGCCCCCTGGCAATGTGCCACCTCTCTTGTCTACCAGTCTCATAGCAAAGCTAACGACTGCTCAACATCTAAAGGAGATTTTTTTGTTAGCCACAGTCTCAACTCCCAGATCTATATTCAGTGTATCTTCAGGGTCAGGAGAATGGGCCTGCCTATCAGGCCAGTCACCAGCTTCCTTCCATGGTTAATTAGTTACTTCCTTCTTGTACTTTTTGCATGATTTGCAGAAGATGGGGACTCCAAGATTGGATCTGTTTGCCTTCCTGTCACATGCTCTTCTCCTTGTCTTCTGTTCAGTGAAAGCATCTGCTCATGCAGGGCAGTGGATGTTTTGTCTCTCCCGTAGCCTCAATTCCCTGTTTGTGCATTTCCTCCAACCCCAATTTTTCCTTAGGTTCTGAGAAAAACTTCTAAAAGAGGCGCTGGAGATGATGTGGGTGACACCAATCAATCCCAGTGTTATTCAGCTCCTCCCGCTTCTTTCCATGGCACTAGAATCATGTTACAAACTTCCAGTAGTTCTATTTCCTATTAAGTTTTTCTGTAACTCAAACCATGAAATTTTCTATCTAAATGTTTGGAGATTGGGCACACAGCAGGATTTCGGAGGTTTTAAAGAAGTGAAATGTCCCACGGAGAGGACATTTTGAGCTAAGTTACATTTAACATATTCCTTTAAATTTATTGCCTACTAAAGTTTGTTTTTAGTAATACTCACTACTGGCACTCAGTAGGGTGACTTGGATCCCTTCTAAACCATTGGTCTTATTTATAGTTCTTTACAGATAAACTGGTATTACAAACTAACCCGACTTTTAAGCCCAAGGTATCACACACTTTAATGCTGCACAAGAGTCGATCTTCCGGTCCTCTCTGCACAGGATGGGTTGGAAGAAGATCATGATTCATATTGCCTAGGTGTATGCATAGTATGAGAGTTGATCAAAACAGGTGGCTTTGTTGTTTAAGTGTGATGCATTGTTTGTGAAATGTGGTCCTTCAGGAAGTAGTGAGAAGCTTTCTAAAATATTCCCAGTAGTTGGATTTGCATGGCAGTAATTAAGTCATATGAGGTTACGGAAGTGTTTTTTCAAGGTGAAGTGTTAGCTAGATCCACTATCTGGTTTTCAAGGACTGCGTTAAAGGGGATTTCTTTGCATGACATTTGTTGTGCACCTACAGGCTAGTATACGCCTATGTTAGGGGCTATAAGTTTTCTCTGGGAGTACCATGTTTTGGTCCGGAGGTTCTAAATACAGTGCATAATCGTGTGATTTATGTTTCAATCAATTTCACTGTCGCAGATAACACATCTTTATTTTGTATCCCGTGTTTCAATAGTTTGGTAATATTCAAAAATAAGGGCCGGATAGGCATAGAGGAGATGGTAATGGATACGTCCCTTTCCATCACGGAAAAAGCATACGATTATGCAAACAGTACACAAGGGATGTGAAAACTGAGTAAAAACAGATAAAAACATCCCTCCCAATTTAAGGAAATAAGGCATTATGTCAGAGGTGCATATTTCACACACAAATGCGACACAAAAGTATTTTTGTATCTGCATCTTTATTTATTTTCCATTGCAAAAGTACTTTCACAAGGAAAAAGCCCATCCACCTTACCCCAGTCATTTCTGGGGGCGTTCCCTCCTTATTAACGCCGCAAAATGTTTTTTTCGCCTGACATTGAAAGAATGACATCTGTGTACGTTTGCAGTGGAAACTACATACACAATATTAGTAAAAAGCCGCAGAGGTGCTTCAAATTTGTGGGTGTTCCCCAACTTTTAAATGAATACTGAAAAAAACGGCGCTAGTGAGAGTTCCGGGGAAATTCCCTTTGTCACGAATTCTTTTTGCAGTACCAAAATTCCCAAATTCCACAATAGGATTTTGCTTTTGCAAATGCATTCATGTCTATGTCTACTTTGCCCAAGCTGCTTTGTGAATCGGCCCTAAGTGACTACTCAAAAATATCCCTCTGCGCCTGCTGAGCAAACTATAATTAGCCTGCGACCTTCAACATACAAACATCTGATTGCTCAGATGGAAAATGCAGACGCACTGTGTGCCAGAGGTGGAACACTGTTGTAAACGTTCTATTTACCAGAGGTTCTGCGATTTACAGCACGCTACAGGCCCACAAAGTAAACAGATTGTCTGTTTGTTTTGTGGGCGATTTTCTGTCTAAAACGCATACCTGAAGGCGTCAGGCAAGCACTATCGCATCTGAAACACAACATGTACGTTTGAAAAGGAATGCAGCACATTAATAAGAACAAGACCTTCTCCCTGATACCCTGATACCTCTGATCGTTTCCCAGAACTCACTTTAGACAAACTACCAGGTACTACGTTGCCATGGTGTGTGAAGTTCCCGCTGATATGGATGGCAGTCTTTGTGCTTGAGAGACATAATCTCACTACAAGAGAACAGGAGTTGGGTTCCAGGTGGAACGGCGTTGCAAAATGTCACACAACAACACAACATCCTTGCTGACGGCACAAAGGGATAGGTTGAGCGAGGGATTATAGGTTGAGTGGTTCTGGAGTTCAGCTAGTGAACGGTCGTCAGAGCACTACTGGACTCCTAGCTATGGTGAGGTGACGTTTTCTTCTACCATTCCAGCGTGAAATTTAACATCTATTGTTTGTGGCCCAGCAAATATGATTTGGACTGTGGTACTTAACATACATGCCAATAGACCTGATTCCGCCTGGAGGCTCCCAAATTTTGAAGTTAATATATGGCTGTATGTAGTGTCTGCTACTCCTCTTCCTTTCTCTTCCTCTGCTGTCACCATGTGGAATGTTTGGTACCCATGACAACTCAGTAGAATGTTGGTTCCTAGGTCTGTGAGTTCAGTTGAGAGCTTGGGACTGAGCTGTAAGAAGACAGCTCCTGGTGGGGGTTTTTTATCATTAATTATATCTTATTCCTAACTCACCACCTTGTACCATCATACAGAATAAATACCTATTCTACAAGAACCTACGCTGGATTCCATCTTTATTTCCTTCACTACACTGTTCTTCAGCAGTCTCCCGCCTAAAACTGCCTCTGCAACGATTTAAGTCGATGGGGAAAATATATTCCCCGTTTTTTATTTCACAATGTCCCACTTTCTAGTAGTAAAATGTTGGCTTGTACTGCTAGCACATTTTCAGTCTATGCCTGAGTGAGAGGATGACAACAGCCATTTTTAAATGGAGTGTGTTGTATCCTTAGTGGAAAGACACCAGGAGCCATGATGTATATACAAGACTTGTTTATTCAGTCTTCAGATCAAGTTACATCAGATGATGACTCCAGCCAGCCTAGTGTGGTACCAGCCCCACCAGGAGCAGCCTCCCTAGCTGCTCAGCCCATCTCCAACTGCCACATTCACCCCACTCAGTCATCCCAGGCATTCCACGCATCACAGGCACACCAACATTCTAATACCAAGACACACTCTGGCTGAGCAGCTAAAGGCAGCAGGGCTAGAATACATGTAATATAAATATGTAGGATATAACATTACCTCTTTTTCTTTAAACAAAAACAAAAGAAACTTGAGGACTATGTGCAATTCAATTACATTACAAATCTAAAAAATGCAGCACATTGACAACGCATCAAAGATGATGGAATAATAAATGTAGGAGAAAATCAATAACTGCACAAATCACAAATCTTTAGCATGCAGCAATGACAACAAAGCATCACAAGAGAAAAACATATTTTAAAGAAGGATGGAAAAGATTAAAACAAATATATAGCAGAATCCCTCATCCCCCCTTAAAAAGAGAAACTTTCATACATTTTTCAGTACATAGAACTTAGAAACTCTTACTGAAACAAGAAGTACTACAACGCAATGGGTAAAGGGAGAATACCCTGCGACTACAATCCCAAGAGCAAGGGAAACAAGAGCAAATGGGTTGTCACCCAAAACACCAACCAAAAAGGTAAGTACTAATGTACCGGGCGCGACTTACAGGGAATAAACCCACATGCAACCCTGATAAGAGTTAACCTAGGTACAACAGATGGAAACTAACCTATGTCCCAACCCCCTCGTGGAGGTTACATACCCCCATAAAGTAGGAGTAACACACTGTCCCATTAAAATATCCAATGTGGGAACTAACCAAAGTACTGAAACCCCATGAAGAGGATATACACACATGTGTAGGAATAACTGAACCTACGACCACCCCTGAAGCAAGGGAACTGTGAAAACCACCCTTTAGAAACTAAACTAAGAAAGTCCATCTAACATTAACCTGTGGCATCACGACAAAACAAAATGCAGTAAAGGAGACAGCACATTGCAAGTAAGCACAGAAATAACACACTGGTGAGCGACCTCTCACCCGAGAAGCGGTGAATGAACACTGTCCCTGTAGAAGAGAAATAAAACAGCACAAAGCAGAAATTGCAAGACATTTCTCTTACACACCAGTGAGAAGTTACACTACAATAAAAGCCCAGAACACATTGCAGTGTAAAGCATAATGTCATGAAAAACAACCTACACCCAAAGTAATGGTTAATAAAGCAAACTGTAATTCCTCATAATTCTTGTACAGACAAGACTTGCGTTTCCAAAAGCACTCACAGATGACAAGCTCTCCAAGTGAAAAACAAAGTACTATGCAGGAAAGACAAATGAAAATTTCCTTCGACATACATGAAACGAAGGATCATCACTCCAAGACCAGTGCTGGTAAATAACTCTCCCAGTCCTGGCGTCACGTGGTCTCCGATATTCTTAACACGACAGAGACTTCCCACCAGATGTACGAAAAAGGGAACATTACCAGAAACGTTTGCAGAAGATGAGCAAGTCGAGAAAACACTGCGTTGAGACTCCACGTTGAACCTAAACTTCATACCTCCGCAACGAAGCTGTTACAATTCACTCAAACTTTATTGACAGTGAGCCGTGGATAGCACAGAGAAAATACAAAACTAAAGATGGCGGCACGTTTATCCACGTAATGCCGGGAGGCTCACAGCACGCTCCTGCTTGCAAGCGTGACCGGGCAGCAGAAAGCAACAAAGGGAGGAGGACGTCATCACAAAGGCTTCCACACTCGTGCCGATGAACAGAACTCAGGTAATAGTGCACGCGATGTCTGTCACTCACGCGATTGTTTCAAACGAAATATTCAAAATGTCGTTCAACAGCTCAAAAGTCAACCGTTGCTGAGAAGAACAACAACATGTAATTTAATTTAAATAAAACAGCACAGTCGCAGATGAGCGAAGAGAAAAAAAAATACTTGAACGCAGTGCCGAAATTGCTGCCAGAATTCTCACAAAACTTTGTTATAAGTGGTTAGTCAGAGTTCTTCCCAATCACACCACCAGCACAACAAAACATGGCAATGCGGAGCTCTTTCACAGTGTGACTGAAGCAAAGAAGTGAGCACCACGGGCACAAACACAGTCCAGCTCCGCCATTAGAACACTATACTGAAAACTTGCGAAGCTCCATAGAATCTGATCCAAGGCAAATACAGTACAAGTAGATATCCTCACCATACACGAAGTAGAAGGAAAATGGCTAAGAGGTAACTGAATGTTGGACACGCCTGAGGCCTGATAGAAACTGAGAAAACTGCATATTTAAAGTCAGTACGCTTAAAAGCAGTATCAAAAATTGTGGCTTGTCTTACTGTAACTCCATCAGTGTTACCACAACACACAGAAGGTTTTTACATCCATTAGGTACTAATTCCAAAAGCGTAGTCACTGTAGGCTTGATGGCTAGACATCTCAAATTGTGCCAAAGATTTAAAGACACTGAAGGCTCTGAAGAGTGCTGTGACTGGAACACAAACAATCAGAGTGCTTAAGAAATACAAATCTCAAAATCGTGCCTTGACCTTTATTCTGTCACTTAACAGAAAGGCACTCTTCACACATTAGTGTGATGTGGCTGGTACACCAACACCTGGTTGTAGAGACGCTACCCATCCAACTCACAGTCAAAATATTGTACATTACCAAGTGGCTGGAACTCCAGATGAGGCTGTAGTTGAACTACACAACCAACTCACTGTTCACCGCTGAGGCTGGACCACCCAAAATCGGTTGTAGTTGCACTACTCCACCAGCTCACAGTTGCAGATGTATTCCCAGGCTGAAGTGTCAGTTGGTGGTGATACTGCTCGTTGGGGCTGTCCACAGGAAGGACACTGGTGGGGCTGGCGCTGGCTTGCCTGGAAATACCTTCTTTTTTTTCTTGAAGTTGCTTGTAGGATCTCTTGGTCACTCTCTCAGATCTTTAGTTACTTAGTTGCTTAGTTGCTTTGCTGAACCAAGAGTCACTGGGGTTCAAGACTGACCTCGTCGCCAAAATTATGTTGTATCCTTAGTGGAAAGACACCAGGATCCATGATGTATTTTCAAGACTGGTTTATTCAGTCTTCAGATCAAGTTACATCAGATGATGACTCCAGCCAGCCTAGTGTGGTACCAGCCCCACCAAGAGCAGCCTCCCTAGCTGCTCAGCCCATCTCCAACTGCCACATTCACCCCACTCAGTCACCCAGGCATTCCACGCATCACAGGCACACCAACAGTCTAATACCAAGACACACTCTGGCTGAGCAGCTAAAGGCAGCAGGGCTAGAATACATGTAATATAAATATGTAGGATATAACAGAGTGGTTTGCAGAGTTGCCCACCCCAGAATAATTTTTTTAATTCGTTAATTTTACAACAGACGTATCACTCTCATGGGTGTTGCTTACTGTTATGGCGGCTGCTCTACATACCGGTATGTTAATCCTTATTACATGGCAAATCTCAGGTTGCCAGGGCGTTGCACTCGAGTAACAGGGATACAGCCCAGGAGGCCAATACACTCAGCCCAATATGTACCAGTGTTGATCAATACACTAGGGTGCTGTCTAACATGCCAGCCAGTGCACGAGCAAGGGGTATTCTTCTGGTTCAAAAAAATAACTTTTCGTAACTAATTAGCATACAAAGTAACACGTTTAAATATAATTTAAATGTCAATTTTATAATACTGGTTAAGTCCCAGTGTCAGCAGTCATTAAGTGCAGCCTAATGACTGTAGAGAGTGATTTTGTTAATCTGGTATTCATAAGCATAGAACACTTACAAACATAAAAAAGTATGTGTTTAACGGCAATTATAAACACTGCAGGATGTATTACTAAAAGTGACATTGAGCACCACAGACATCAGTTCTCTTTCTGCTTATCTAGGGGCCCTTTCAGATTACAAATGGAGTTGGAGCTCTTTTTGTAACCTCATCTGTAATCGCAATTGTGTGAGGTGGATCTAGCTGGCATTGTGGTAAAGGTAAAGGATATTCCCTCATTTGCATGGAGGTATGGTCCATTCAAATGAGAGAGCCTATTTGCCCATGTGCACACTTCATATCACTGAGGCAGGTACGTGGCAAAAAAGACCCTGAAGGACATAATAAATGTGCCCTATTCACATTTTTGGTACGTCCAGGGCTCTTGTGGGGTAGAGTAGAGATGGTCTCAGGGACCCTTCTGAGACTTCTCTGTAGGTTGCTGAATTCAGGAGGGAGTATAGTGGTCCCCTGCGTTTTATCAGACTTGTGGAAGGGGTCACTGAGGATGCACCCTGAAAGTCTGCACGAGGTATGAGCAATCTGACACGTCTCATGCCCTCATGTTGGCCACCCACACATAAACACAAAAGAGCTGCTAACCTGGAACTCAATGTTTTGTGCTGTTTTATCTACAAAATATCCACTAGCATAAAGAATCATCACAGGTGAGCATTTTGTTCATGTAATAAGGGAAGAACCTTGTATCTGCACTAGGCAAAACCAGTGTAAATTCTTACTGGTACAAAGAAGAGCCATGTATCCCATTGCTAATATGGCGCCTGGTATATTAAGGAAAAACAGAACATTCAAATTTGTGGATCTCACCAAATTTCCTGCCAATTGGTATGCAGTAACTATGAATTAATCTCACTCTTCTATCTTATCACCTGCAGACCAGTGGAAAGCGACCTCATGGTTATTATAAGCATAGTATATCCAGTAGGGAAACGCACTTAAGCCATCTTGTGTTTGGTTAGAAACCATAGGCTCTGGGAATACAGAATTTAAATCCTGTTACAGGACCAATTGACCAATGAAAGTGGCAGAGTATAGGTGATATCACCGAGCTCTTTACTATGGGAAATGTAAAATATCACCAGCAATAAGAAGCATACTCAAGGCAGCATAAGTAAGGCCAAAGTTGCCAGAAAAACAGGGCCAACCAGATAGAACTCAGACAGGCGCTCACATGGTGCAATAAGTCAAGGAATATAACACCGTCTTTCCTTTTGGACATCTTTTATTTCTTCAGTCGTAAAAAAGAGAATCTATAGTTTCAGCGGAATTAAGTCAAGCACCTTATGAACATTTATAAATTACTCTACCCTGGAAAATCCAACGACAGTTCCCCCCAAAGCAGCAGTGACAAATCCAGAGTGAAGAGCAGTTCTTAATTTGTAAAATAAATAGTGCTGGGGTCCTTGGCATTTATCAGGAGGCAACTGCAGCTTGCACCATCGATGGTCCTTGCAAGCACGGCCAAAGAGTTACCACCCATTTACTATTGCAATCCTACAGATGTGATAACTTGAGCTATGATCAGTGACCCAATGACGTAGGAATGGTCTGCACACTATGGTATTATTATTTTTGTAATCATATATTGAATTGTTAAACACTTTGCTCATATGCTTTTCTGACAACACGACCAGGCGAGGGACTGTCATACGTCTGTGCCAGTGTTACTAAATAAATGCCTATGCGACGCACCGGCAACCAATGGTACAAATGAAGCACTGGTGCAAAGTAGATTAATCTTCTTACAGCCAACATGAGAGAAATTGGTGATTACAGTACTTTGACATAAAATAAAAGAGATCTTCTAAAACAATATAGACACCACAGAAAATCTACAACACGAAAACGCCCATCACTGCATAACATTGCATGAATAACAAAAAGTGATTTTCACGGTAATGAATTTCCCAACACAAATTTGCTTTTGGTTTTTAACTAAAACCAGGCAATAACTTTTAGAAATGGGATCTCTGGTTGGCTAAGGCTTGCGCCCAAACCAGGCAGAGACCACCACTCTAGTCAGGGCAAGGGAGTTACATGCCAAAGATAACCCCTGCTCACCCCCTTGGTAGCTTGGCACGAGCAGTCAGGCTTATACCGGTGGTAATGTGTAAAGCGTTTGCGCAACACCCTCACAGCAGCAACACACTAGGCACACCACTAAAGCAACTCCACACAAGGTTATATCAAAAATAGCCTTTGTATTGTCATAAACACATTAGATCATAATCACACAATGTACATTGTGTCAACTGGCACTAGGCAGTATTTACAGGAGACTATTTACACACGACAGGGCCAATGGGGACACTGTCAAAAACATCACAAATCACCATTTGTAAATGTAGCACAAATAGTAAATGTAAAGCACCACCAGTAACTACTGGTAAAATAATGACCTAAGCATTAGACACCATCCCAACATATCCTGGTATGACATTGGCATAAAACACATTAGCATAACCATATTACGCACTAACCTCATAACCATAAACATCATTAGGGACATAGATCAGGGCATAAAGGTATTGCGCAATAGACATCACATTAGGCCTAACATTACGCATAAATCACAGTGCCTAACATCACCCAACTGTCCCCAGGCTAATTTGGCCTTCCACTGGGGCTCAAATGCCCGCTGTCCCAAAATGTCAGGGCGGCTGCCAATGCAGCAGAATCCTCACTTGCGCAATTGCGCTGGGGCGAAGGAGTGTATCTCACACCTGTCTCCTACAAGGGCCCCCCAATGAATGATCCTAAACGTTGCAGCTGCCTACTAATTGCTGGGCAGCTGTGAAGCACTGAAGACACGGGCACTCACTGGCCCTCTGGTCAATTTATGCACCATGTTGCAGCTTCCCGCGCTGGTGCGGCGCAGCTGGGAACACAAGTATGAGCATGGGCACTCACTGTGCCCCTTAGGGTCCTCACTGGGACTCTTTAGAACACCGTGGTCAACGTGGCAGCCGCCTGCACTGGTGCGGTGAGGCTGGAAATAGGCAAGGGGGCCCTGACAGGCTGCCACAGTTGGAGCGGCCCGCTCTCTGGCGGGACAGCTCAGTCCCCGGGACGCCTCTTGTGGGGCTACGTGCATGGACAAGGGTCCCCCGTGTACATAAGAGAACCCCTGCTTACCCGGACTCTCTGCTTTGCACCAGGATCCTCTGGGACCTTCAGAAAAGGAGCATGCGAGGCTCCGGTTCCTGTCTGGATGTCTCCCTCGCTGGGGAGGATTCTCATAGCGGGGTGCGCTCCCGCTGGACATCTGAAGGCGGGTTGGGCTCCCACCTGGATTCTCCTTCCCGGTTCACGGGCACTGGAGCATGGGGTTGGCTCCCGTCTTGCTTCCTCTGTAGCCTTGCTGCAATTGGCGGCCTTGTTTGCCTCGCCCACAACCAGGCACAGCTGCCTGGCTTCCGGGTCGCTCCCGGAGCGGTGGCTTTGTCTCTTCTTGAGGTGAAGTGAGAGGTGAGCTTCCACCGCCACATAAACACCACAGCGGGGTGCGCACCCGCTTATGGAGGCAAGTAACAGCGGGGTGGGCTCTCGCTGGAGAATTCCAAAACGTGGGGTGGGCCCCTGCTTTGGTCTAAAGGCACCCAGAAATGCGTAGTAGGCTCCCGCTTCTTGCAGTGTAGGGTATGGGGAACCAGATGCAACTGGTTCAGGGGGGAATTGGAGCACTTTGTTTACAAGGCTCCTCTTCCCCTTTGTCAGGTGGGGGCTCGTCATCAGACACACCACAGGGGAGCCAGCATTTACTACGGCAGGCACACTCCTATTAAGGGACCAGGGACCTCCTCTCCCACTACTCAGAATGCAGATGTCCCTATTCAGCCTAGCACTGACTCATCCCGCCCCTCCTGGAGCCACCCACACCTCACCAGCCTCTGTCATTCACAAGCCAGACATGCAATTCACATCAGGCAGGCAGATACATAGCACACAGAAATGCCAACATCTAGAAGTGGCATTTCTCCACCAGTCTATATTTCAAATATAACGAAACCTAGGCAACTTGAGGGTCCTGAAGGTTATCAGGTACATCAACACATGTATAACAAATGCTACAGTGTACTGAACAAATAACAGCAAATAAAATTAAAAAGTATATTATTCATTTATTTAAAAAAAAAAAAGAATACACATTAAAGATAAAAACCAAGTGAGGTGGCAATAATACAGTAAATAACAGTTATGCCAAAATAATATAGGGCATATAATAATGTGAATGCAATACATATACAATGAACAATCAATTCAAAATGTATTTAAAAGAACAAAACAGTGGGTTAAATGGTAATCTCTACGCGCATTTCGGCATAACACACGCCTTCTTCTGGAGAACCACTTGAAGATTCTAAAAAAGAACAGTTAAACATTACAATTACACAAAACATATTGCACACTCCAGTACACTGTAACTGATGGAAAAAACTACTTGTAGGTGGAGGCATGAAGTAAAAAAAGCTGGCTTAAGTTCAAGAGAGGAAGATATATTTATTAAAGGTGAAATACATAATCAAACCACCAGGCAAAAATACAGTGCGAAAATACATAAATAAATGAATAATATACTTTTAATCTTATTTGCTGTTATTTGTTCAGTACACTGTAGCATTTGTTATACATGTGTTGATGTACCTGATAACCTTCAGGACCCTCAAGTTGCCTAGGATTCGTTATATTTGAAATATTATTGCCCCGACCTAGGAACTTGTTACTAGCTTCAGGGGGTCCCCTTTTTCTATTCATTTCTCCACCAGTCACCATAAATCTGCGCACCCCATTGCGCAGCATTTATTCTTACGAGTTCATACATACTAAACTCGCCCCTGCACTCTTCTCACACCAGGAATTACTATGGATACACATATCCCCCATGCATTCCTATGGGAGAGCAGGCCAATCTCACCACACGCACTCAGAGCGCGCCCTCACTTTACACTGGGCCACAGTGCTAAAGTGCGCAGATGTCAAAAACGACCAATATCAGGTCACAGAAAAGGCAAGAAGTTTAGGGGTGAACCTGCCAAAAGGGCCAAGTCCAACAATAACGTTGGTCAACACAGAAAGACCAAAATCCACAATATATTGTCAACAACAAGACCAACTTCATTGGAATGGAACTGATTGAAAACAGTTCTAAACTATCGCAGGTACTCACACAGGAGAACATCATCTGAAAATAAATTTGATGTCACAACTGAACTACAGACAATTGGCAGCTTAGAGATACGCAGGATGGCAAGAACTCATTGATCCATTAAATGTTCAAACTCTTACTTGCACTCTCACTTTCTCAACTCTTTTATTTATTTACCAACACATTATTCCAGATTAAATTGGTTTAAATTGGTTACTCAATAAGAGAACATCACGATTATGAAATCACCACCCAAAAACCCATCCCATCACTCTGTCAAACATAAAAAAATACAGGATGGTTTTTACCTTGCCTTACCGTGCCAAATTCCCAGAATGCAACCTCTCATACTAATTCACAGAGAACCTAGAATTTTACATATTGCTCGATCTATTAAAGGTGACCTTCTGATCAATGAGGGGTGCAAAATAAGACATATTTTCAATATAGGATAAATTGAACTTTTCAGTGGCAATCTCGATACTGGAATAAATTCAAATACACCTGTCTGTTGCCTTTGCTGCTTTGTGCCGCTGTTCGATGTAACCCAGGCTTCAAAATTCATGAATCCTTGATGATGTACCAGCTATATTCCATCCTATCCAGAGTAACCTACTTGGCACAGGAATGTCCCAAAGTATACCAAATAATGGATAATGAAAGCTCCTTCACACACAGCCAAGAGAGCACAATGTCATGCAATATCTTCAATGGTCACTGTTAATGAACACGATTTCTTCAGATCATGATGATGAACTGCCAAATGAGACAATATATATTGTCAAATGAGACACTATCTCGACTCAAACAAAGGGGAGGTATATCAGAGAAACCAATACTGCTTGTGGAGTTTGGTGAGCTCTCTACAAAAGACGCCAGAGAGCTTCTAATGGTAGTAAAATAAGGCTCTTCACTTACATATGGCTTCTTAGAAGCTGGGTTCAGCTAGATTGTGCAATTAATCCACGAAGGTAGCAGTCGTTCCACTGCAGCTTACTACAGTACCTCCTATATTGAAGAAACCCTCAGTGGATCCCGCTATTTTAGCACATTTCCACTATCTTTTCCTGTTGTCAGTTCCTCTGAAAATGCTAGAAAAAATAGTAGAAAAAAGCCTTATGTATTCTATAGACCCTCAGTCGGTGCTGGATCCGGTAAATCAGAGGTTCGAACCAGACATAGTACTGAGTCAGTTCTGATTGACGTAGTGGATGAGCTGAGATGAACCTTGGACAGAGGAGGCTGCACTGCTTTGATTCTTCTGGATCTATCAGCAGCCTTCAACACCGTCTCCTATACCTTCATTCTAGCCAGGTTGAGGGAGATAGGTGTCGTGGCTTGGCTCTACAATGAGTAGCCTCTTACCCTAGTGACCACCGTCAAAAAGCAAAAATGGACAATTCATTATCTGAAGAATTTCCAAATCAAATAGGAGGTTTAAGGATGCATCTAGGTTCATCCTCGAGCCCTTGGCTGTTTAATATTTATATAATCCCACTGGTGAAACTTATAAGATACCATGGGTTTCATTTCATGATGTATACAAATCACACCCAGCTGTTTATTTGGCTTGATGGAGGCCAATACCAGAACTATGAAACTTTTAAAACCTGCATGTGGAGACAGCTAAATGGTTGAGGGAGACAGCAGTTAAACTCAACACAGACAACAAAGAGGTAATGCTATTAGGACAAGATAGAGAGATCTGGTCAAACACATGGTGGCCTTCAGACCTGGGCTCCACTCTGACCACTAATACATTAAAGGATTTGGTGTTTATATGCATGACATATTCTCTTTTCAAAAGCAAATAAGTAACCTGTCTGTTTCATCTCAGGCTGTTGAGGAAAATTCTCCCCTCCCTCCCCTTGGAAGAGCAGAAGTTGGCAGTAACGGCTCTGATCTTATGAAGGATGGATTACTTTAATAGCCTCTATTTAGGTATGAATATGCCTGAGATTTGGAAGTTTCATTCAATCCAGCACCTAGTGGTTCAATTCATTTTCAAGCTATCAAAAAAGGTTGTGGATGAGAGACAATATCAATTATTAACAAGTAAAGCAATTTAACAGGTACAAGGTCCCCGCTGAGCATAGGACGCTATCTGGACACGGTTGGAATCACTCTACAATCGATCTACACTTAAACTTTTGCTTCCACTGAAGCGTTAGTGGCTGCTTAGATCTACCAACTGGACATCACCATATTCAGCCGACTAGGACACACAGGCGGTCCCTTAAGCTTGAGGCCTCTTTAGTTTCTACCTAACTGACAGAAACGGACAAACCAGGCCGACCTCGGGTTATGATGTCTATTACTCTTGCAAGACATTTAACGCATCATCAATTGCCCTGAAGAAGTCCATGTTTGGGCAAAATGTATTGGTTGTCTCCAACAAAACACATACCAGGCGTATTTGAAATAAAGATGCACAGAGACCAATGACTACCGATTGTTTTTCCACCTTGTACATGTTGCATTGCTTTACTTGTTAATAATTGATATTGCCTCTCATCCACATTCCATGCATGTTTTGATTTGTGATCAAGGGGCGGCTGATCATTTGAGGTGGGCAATATCCTGAACACCACATGACCGACCTAGGTGGTGCACTCTCTCACAACCCGGCCTCCTTTCCGTTTACAGAATCTATCAAAAAAGGTTCATGTCTCCTCTCAGTGGAAACAAGTACATTGGCTCCCAATTGATTAAGAATTCAGTTCAAGGCTTATAGCTGGTTCATCAAGCAATGCAGAAAAAGTTCCTCATTATCTCCAGAATAGAGATCAGGAATATCACCCTAATCATTTTCTCCGGTTAGCTTTGGACAACAATTTGAAAATTACACACCTTGAATGTAGCCGTTAAAGAGGAATTTCTTTCAGCCACTCAGATGTCAACGCTTGGAATACTCTTCCTCTCACTGTGAAGGTGATATATTCATATCTTCCCTTCAGGAGTGCTTTAAGAATGGCCCTATTTACATGGTCCAATAACGGGAATAGAACTGTCCAGCTCCAGGACAACAGTTAGTTCTTATTGCAATACAACATAACATATCAAGTAAAAATCTATTCCCTCCCAATTGACCCTGGTAATATTTCCTCCCACACCACCAGTCCAATGAAAGTTAATCAAATCAAAATCAGTCAAACTAGACAGATTTTGTTCAGTGGTCCCTTATACCTATCGAACTAAGGCTCACAAATCCACATTACTTCATCTGTCACTATTCCATACCACCACCTATCAACACTCCACTCTTACCACCCCACTCAAACATATCAAAGTACACCTTGTGTACACTATACTATAAAATATCACATCTCTTCTCCATGCCACCTTACCACTCCACTGCACTCCACACTAAATCCACCATATACTGTAGCACATCACAATTTCCTACACTAAACAACAGGAAATCAACCCTCTAAAATCACATCACACTGCTGCATCACATAACGTCTCCATACCCACACCTTTGCACACCTTTGCACACCTTTCCACAACACTCCACACCAATCATCAGCATATTAATCATACTGGAAACACAACGTGAAGTAGAAGGGTAAGTATCGAGGAGACAATGCCATGCACTTACATGAGAAAGTACTTCAATATATTTCGTGACTGCCAAGGACACCATGGACTGAATAAGTGAACTCTCCCCTTGAGGAGTCATATATTTTTAATGGGAATCAGGATCTCACTTAATGCAAATGTAGATCTGCTTTGAGCCCAAGCACTGACTAATAAACTGGACAATGCCATCTGCCAAGGGATTTGGAATAAAAAGGGCCTTTACATGTACCGCCAGCACCACACCTACCTGACTATTAACTCTTCTCAATCTGTTCACTCATGAATTAGATCTGTCACTTCCAGATCTCATGCAAAAGCACATGCTCCCAACCTCAGAACAATATATGTAAAATCACTAACAGAGAACCTACAGAAATTGATACTTTAATACTACATGCATCCCCATCTTTTCATAATCTCTGGGATGCATACTGCTTGAGTGATCAGTCTCCCCACCCCATCAGTTATATATAAAGTAGACTAGGAATAAATGAAGTACAGGAGTGAGAATACATTAGGGCCTGATTTAGATCTAATCAGATGGCTTACTCCATCACAATGGTGACGAATAGCCCCTCCGCTGATATCTTAATCCCATTATATCCTATAGATTTCAGCAGACGGGATATCCATCACTTTTGTGACAGAGTAACCCATCCGCTGAGATCTAAATTAGACCCTAAGACACTAGCACTAATTCCTATAATAGATGTAGAGGATGGCACAGTGAGTGGTGCAGTTCATCGGTGGCATTTAACACTAGGTCTTGAATTCACTTTCCAGAATATATTCTAGGGACTTGCAGTCAAGTCAAATATGCCATTCAGGAATAAGCCAAGTTAACAATGATTGAAGGTGGAGCAAAGGCACTTTAATCCTGCTTCGCAGGGGGAAAATGCTTATGATTCTAATACTGACAAAGCAGATAGGGCAAGAAAAATCTAGGGGATAACACACAAAAGATGGTATTTCCAACAATCTTGCAATAAATTTAGCACCGGGGGGCAATTCACAAACTGTATTTTGTAGTACGTTTAGTAGTACTACAATAGCACTACTAAACGTACTTCAAAATGCTATTCACAAACCTGTGTGGGGGTCTCCCCGCCTCCTATCATTTATGTGCAGAGATCTCTGCTTCAACTGCAGAGATCTTCGCATATTTACACCTACGTTTTATTAGAACATTGGAATGTTGGGAGCTCCATTGAAAACAATGGAGTGCTCTGGGCTTATAATGGCTGGTATAAGCCTGGATCACCAACATTCCAATGTTTCTTTGTTAACAGCTCTGGCTTGAACAAAGGCTTCAGGGAGCCTGAGGGGATTCCAATCCCCTCACGCTCCCAAAAGGCTTTGGTTTTTTTGTTAGAACATGCTGTCCTCTAGTGACAGAATGTTCTAATAGCCTTATAGCCCTTCGTAGATGGGCTATACCGCTATTAAAGTCGCTCTACCTTGTTAAAGGCCCTCGCCTTCGGCTCGGGGCCTTTAACGCTGGAGAGGGCCTTTAATAGCCGGTATAGCCCTCTACGGCGGGCTATAAGGCTATAGTAATAAATGTGAGAGGGATGGAGGAGTGGCTTGAAAATGGGGAATAATTATTATAAAAAGGGAGAGGTTTAGGGAAGTGTAAGGACGGGTAAAGGAGGATTAGTGAGGAGTTCAGGAAGGGACGTACGCCTACCCAAAAAAGAGTAAGCCCTTTTTGCTATTCACAAACTGCATTTAAAGTTTATCCAATAATGCTTAAGTATTTTTAAAAGAAATATTCTACATATAAAATTTATAGATACAATTATTTTATCCTAACATTTAACTTACAAATATGTTTAATTTCTTTTAACTGTAATTAACTTTTGAAAAGTTCTTTATACTTTCTGCTGGGAGAGCTTTGCCCTGATAGCAGGGGTTTCTGACAAGTGTGCGAAATTTCAAATACTGCTGTAAAGTCACTACTAGTAGTACATTTACAGACATATATATGGAATTTTTACTGACTCCATCTCCAATTTCAGGGGGCGAAGACAATTTTTGAGGCCTGTGTTTAAGGTCAAAAATAAGTGAGGTCAATCGTCTGATAGCATCAAGATGGAATAAGGGATATGATATCACATCCTATGCCATTATGATGTCAGAGAAATTACACCACTCACTTTACTGGTGCTGCACGTATATCATATAATCACTACTCCAGTAGGCATGGCCAAAACATGAAAAGATTTTTCACTGGTAGAAGAATAAACAGGCATTTATTAAGTGACTTCAAGATTTAGAATTTATAATGAGAACAATGGTTCCAGTGGAATAATACATATATTTTCTTTAGTAAATATAAGGCATAATTGCGATATCAGCTGAGGGTTAGGGGGGATGCTAGAGAGAGAGATAAAGCTTGTAACACCAGGATTCATATCAAAATTGAATTTGTATTGTTTTCAAAAAAGGAGTAAATAACATATAAATTGTACAGAATAGGTTTCAGACAGTGCGGAGTGTCCCAAGTGTATTCAAAGAACCAAAAAACAGAACAGTTGAGTGACATTAAGTGAGAAATATTTACAGGGTTTCCAAAGAATGTATATTCATGATGAAAGCGACCAATAAATGATAACAATAGAATGTTACAGCGACTCTATACAATCATAGGTGCTGTCTACGTGGTTCGCTTACATAAAGCGTAGACAGCGTTTCGACCCAACTCTGAATAAGGGGTCTCGTCAGGACCAACAGAATGGGGGACATCTGCGATTCACAAAGGCTCATTCATTTGTGGTGTGGCGTGTCAACCATGTGCGTGAACGAGTAAAAATATACTTACAGTGAACCCAATCGGGTTCACTGGCGGCGGTAAATATGCCAAGGATGATTGGAGGATTACTGGATGTCAGGATAATGTGACCGCTGATAGCAGGTCAGGATGTGCAGCCACAATGGGGAGAGTAGCCCTGGACAATGCCTTGGGCATTGGCGTGATAGCTGATAGTCGTCTGACCGGATCCGACACTGAGCGGGGAATCCAATTAAAGATTTAGAAAGCACATATATATATAAGCTAAAATTACATTTGTAGGCATTACATTTGAAAAAAAAATATGCACAATATTTCATAGGTTGCCATTTCCTTTGTCACAGCAGATGCCATACTGTCCTGGATGATGTGTGGTGTTTTCAGGTTACCCATAAACCTGGAAATTCATTGTGAATTATGTTGTGGAGTGAAAATAAAATGATGCTTTATAACACTTCACTCCAAAGGTTTCACACTCCCAATGTTCCCTGTTTGGACATTGCCCATCAGTTTAAATGTCTTCTTGCATGTAACTGTCCGGTTCCACTATTCCCTAATTAAGTGCAGACTCACCTCTGTCTTTATTTTGTGTTCGGCAGCTTGTATCCGCTGATCCATCTCCTCTTCCAACTCACTCAGCTGCATTGCTGCCTTATCCTGAGCCCTAACATCAAAAAAAAATGAACATGTGGTTGTAATGAAGGGTCCCCAAAGATATGATTCCATGGACAATCGCACATACAGTTGACCTAGGAGTAAGTAAACCAAGAAAATGGCATGAGCATGCCAACAGTAGGCAATGTCAGGAACAATGGCAGCAACTTACAAAGAGTAGGTAACATCAGAAGACAACAACATCAATGTGCAAAGAGTAGGTAATGGCAGGAGACAAAGGTACCAAAGTACAAAGAGTAGGTAAAGCCTGGGGACAAGGGCATTGAGAAGGTCGACTAGTTAAAATGCAAATTATTTAGAATGACATTTAAAAATGTGCAATGATTAACCTAAAATTCAAAGCAATGACACACATTTTAAATGTGCAAACTGCAATAGCTCTGCAATAGCTCTGTGTAAAAGCCATAGACATTCTAAGAAGCAAGCTTCCTTTAACTAAAAGTGAGGCTAATATTGCTGACCTGTGCACAAATAATTTAGAAGCCTGACCTTAATGTGACATGCTTAGAAATGTTCGTCATAGTTGAAGAATGTTCCAGTTTTAATCAAATGTATTATTTTACTAAGCAACATATTGTTTGTAATGATTAAACTTACAATTCTTACCCTATTTCACATAATGCATGAATAGAATAGTTGTCCATTCAAAACGATATTTCTTGTTCGTATT